>NC_066538.1:11042250-11052250 GCF_024679095.1 Eriocheir sinensis
AGATTCTCAGTGTTTTCATGTAATGTCCATCGTCACTGTGTCTGCCAGTCTGTCTTGTCGCGTCTTCATCGTTAACTTTCCTTGTATTCGTTTACCTTTGACTGTCCGTCCACGTTCTCTTGTTGTCCACCGTTACACATTGTTCCACACATACACCAACACTTAAATGTTAACCTACACAAACAACATTCACACAAAAGCATACACAAACAAACACCTATCCTATGTGTTGTCCTTGTCGTGATGAGGTGTGTAAGTTCTGTCCAATAAAGTAACCCTGGCGGATATGATTTTCTCTGTCCGTGAACCGATTAGCACTTAGAACACTCGCTACCAATAACAATTCCACCAGGGAGGACTCCTCTTTTGGCTGTCGACGCAGTCTTCGTTCCAATTTTCATTTGGTGGTGCACCATCTCTCCTCCTTAAAACCTCACCTCTTCCTCACCGAAACATAGGTCTCGGCGGCTACTGACAGCAGTTTCTACTCTGTTCCCACCTACTATATCTATCCTAAATTTCAAACCAACACTGGTTGTTGTGCCTACGTGCGCAACATCACTTGCTCTCGTGCCCCCGACTTTGACTCTTCTGAATTTTCCATCATATGGCTAAGACTTCTTTGTCATTCTATTACTAAATACATCTGTTCTGTTTATCACTCACCTAACTCTACTATGTAAAATTCTTTGATTACTTGAACTCTAAAGTGAAGCACATCTTGACCCACTCTACTTTCGCTGAAATTTCCATCCTATATAGGAGATTTCAATGTTCACCACCAGCTTTGGCTTTCATCCTCTTTCACTGACCAGCCTGGTAAACAAGCCTAAAACTTTGCTCTACTTAATGATCTAGTGCAGTTGGTTCAGCACCCTACACGTATTCTCGACCGTCTTGGAGACACGCCCAACATTCTAGACCTCTTCCTTACCTCTAACCCTTATGCTTACTCTGTCAATCTGTTCTCACTGTTGAGCTCCCTCGATCACAACCTTATTTCTGTATCTTGCCCTATCGCTCCTGTATGGCCTCTGGACCCACTGAATAGGCGATGCTTCTGGCATTTTGCTTCAGCTCGGTGGGACGACCTGAGGATGTACCTTTTCTATTTCCCGTGGAATGATTACCGCTTCCAGGAGAGAGACCCCTCTGTGTGTGCCCAGCGCATCTGGAATATAGGCACATTTTCCTCGTACTTTCTCTACTCCTCATGCTAAAAAGCCTTGGTTTAATCAAGCTCGTTCTCGTGCTGTCAAAGATAGAAAGGCAGCTCACAAAAGGTACTACAGCTGTCGAACTCCTGGTAACCCTGATCTTTAAATTTCCGCCCGGAATCGTGCCAAATGTATTCTTCGACTTACCTAAAGCTCTTTCATCTATATTAAATGTCAAAACCTTGCTGCAATTTCACTTCTTCATCTTTCCCTCCTCTCCTTAATCCTGACGGCAGCACCGCCGTCTCATCTATCTCTAAGGCTGAACTGTCTTCTCAAACTTTCTATAAATACTCCACTCTGGACGATTCTGGGCATATTCTCATAAGGCGATCTTCTTGCTCTCTTAACTGACTCTTGGTCATCCTCTATTAGCCGTTTCGGTGAAACTTTCTCAGTTGCGCTAGATCGGAGTCTATGGCTAGACATATCGAAAGCTTTCGAGAGAGTCTGGCAGAACTCTTTGTTTTCTAAACTGCCCTCTCTCGGATTCTATCCTTCTCTCTGTTCCTATATCTCCAGTTTCCTTTCCGGCCGTTCTGTTTCTTCAGTGGTAGACGGTCACTGTTCTTCCCCTAAGCCTATCAACAGTGATGTTCCACATGGCTCTTTCCTATCACCCACTCTCTTCCTGTTATTCATCAATGATCTTCTTTCCATAGCAAACTGTCCTATCCACTCATACTTTGCATTATTGAACTTCTTGCAACAGAAAACCCTCCCGACAGGAATTACAAGACTCCAGACTGGAGGCTGCAGGACGCTTAACCTCAGACCTTGCTATCATTTCCGATTGGCGTAAAAGGAACCTTGTGTCTTTCAATGCCTCAAAAACCCAATTTCTCAACCTATCAACTCGACACAATCTTCAAAAAAACCTATCCCCAATTCTTCAACAACACTCAGCTGTCACCATCTTCAACACTAAACATCCTCGATCTATCCTTAACTCAAAATCTTAACTGGAAACTTCACATCTCCTCTCACTTAATCAGCTCTCTCGAGGTTAGGCGTTGTGTATCGTCTCCGCCAGTTCTTCTCCCCCGAACAGTTGTTATCCATTTACAGGGACCTTGTCCGCCCTCGTATGGAGTATGCATCTCACTTGTTGGGGGGCTCCACCATTGCCGTCTCGATCTAGAGAAGCCCTGACAGCATGCTGGAATCTTTGGCGATGAGTCATCCTAGTGTGGTGGAGTGTGTCCCGCGATCCCCAACTAAAATGTTATTTTTTGTGTGTTTTAATGCATAGTTTTGTGTTATATATATTTTTTCTGTGATAAATAAAGGTTTTCCAACATTAATATCTTATAAACATCATCAAATTAGACATTAAGAAGAGCAAATAAATAAGATATAGTATAAGAAGAGGGAGAAATATTTACATAAAAAATCATATAAATACATTGACAGTCGTAACAGAGTAGACTCCTATTATTTTCATTTGTCACCGTTTCTAAATATATCTTTGACATTCAAAACGTTGTCGTTACAATCACTATATTCAACAAGCTGATCCTTCATCCCTATACTTGGCAACTCACTCACCTGCTATCTGGCAACTTCTTCTTCTTCTTCTTCTTCTTCTTCTTCTTCTTCTTCTTCTTCTTTTAACCTGTAACGCTTTGCATCGCTTCTTAGGTCCTTCTCCTCTCGTTCCTCTTTTCTTCTTATTCCCACACTTTCCTTTTGAGTATTATGTAACTTTCCTAACTGCAATAAAGCCACTTATTTTCACTTATTCACGCATTTGTTCACGCATTGTCTCAGGAATGGAGGCATACATTCCACGTACTTTCTCTACTCCCCATGCTAAAAAGCCTTGGTTTAATCACGCTTGTTTTCGTGCTGTCAAAGAAAGAGAGGTAGCTCACAAAAGGTACCAGAGCCTTCGAACTCCCGCTAACCATGACCTTTACATTTCCGCCCGGAATCGCGCCAGATCTATTCTTCGACTTACCAAAAACTCCTTTAACCATAGTAAATGTCAACACCTTGCTTTCTCTAATTCTTCCAGAGACTTCTGGCACTTAGCCAAAAATATCTCTTCCAATTTCACTTCTTCCTCTTTCCCGCCTCTTCTTAACCCAGACGGCAGCACTGCCGTCTCTTCTATCTCTAAGGCTGAACTCTTCGCTCAAACGTTCTGTAAGAACTCCACTCTGGACGATTCTGGGTATATTCCTCTTACTCATCCCCCCTCCGACTCTTTTATGCCTGTTATTAAGATTCTTCCTAATGATGTTTTCTATGCCCTCTCTGGCCTCAACTCTCAGAAGGCTTATGGACCTGATGGAGTGCCTCCCATTGTCCTTAAAAACTGCGCTTCCGTGCTGACACCCTGCCTTGTCAAACTCTTTCGCCTCTGCCGACCAATATCTACCTTTCCTTCCTGCTGGAAGTACGCCTTCGTACAGCCTGTGCCTAAGAAGGGTGACCGTTCCAATCCCTCAAACTACCGCCTTATAGCTTTACTTTCCTGTCTATCTAAAGCTTTTGAATCAATCCTTAACCGGAAGATTCAAAAGCACCTTTCCACTTTTAACCTTCTGTCTGATCGCCAGTATGGGTTCCCAAGGGGCGTTCTACTGGCGATCTTCTTGTTCTCTTAACTGATTCTTGGTCATCCTCTCTTAGCCGTTTCGGTGAAACTTTCTCAGTTGAGCTAGACATATCGAAAGCCTTCGATAGAGTCTAGCACAAGTCTTTGCTTTCTAAACTGCCCTCTTTCGGATTCTATCCTTCTCTCTGTTCCTTTATCTCCAGTTTCCTTTCCGGCCGTTCTATCTCTACTGTGGTAGACGGTCACTGATCTTCTCATAAACCTATTAACAGTGGTGTTCCACAAGGCTCTGTCCTATCACCCACTCTCTTCCTGTTATTCATCAATGATCTTCTTTCCATAAAAAAATGTCCTATCCACTCATACGCGGATGACTCCACTCTGCATTATTCAACTTCTTTCAACAGAAGACCCTCTCAACAGGAATTACATGACTCAAGGCTGGAGGCTGCAGAACGCTTAACCTCAGACCTTACTATCATTTCCGATTGGGGTAAAAGGAACCTTGTGTCCTTCAATGCCTCAAGAACCCAATTTCTCCACCTATCAACTCGACACAATCTTCCAAACACCAATCCCCTATTCTTCGGTAACACTCAGCTGTCACCATCTTCAACACTAAACATCCTCGGTCTATCCTTAAACAAACAGAAGCAAACTAAGCCCAAACAACAACTACCAAAACAGGAGCATCAAAATTATTAGTCTATTAACTCAAAATCTTAACTGGTAACTTCACATCTCGTCTTTCACTAAATCAGCTTCCTCGAGGTTGGGCGTTCTGTATCGTCTCCGCTAGTTATTCTCCCCCACACAGTTGCTATCCATATACAGGGGCATTGTCCGCCCTCGTATGGAGTATGCATCTCACGTGTGGGGGGGCTCCACTCACACAGCTTTCTTGGACAAAGTGGAGTCTAAGGCTCTTCGTCTCATCAGCTCTCCTCCCTTTACTAATAGTCTTCTACCTCTTAATTTCCGCCGCCATGTTGCCTCTCTTTCTATCTTCTATCGATATTTTCACGCTGATTGCTCTTCTGAACTTGCTAACTGCATGCCTCCCCCCTCCCGCAGCCCCGCTGCACGCGACTTTCTATTCATGCTCATCCCTATACTGTCCAAACCCCTTATGCAAGAGTTAACCAGCATCTTCACTCTTTCATCCCTCACGCTGGTAAACTATGGAACAATCTTCCTTCTTCTGTATTTCCTCCTACCTACGACTTTAACTCTTTCAAGAGATGGGTATCTGGACACCTATCCTCCCGAAGTTGACCTCTCTTTCGGCCACCTCTTTGGATTCTTTTTGTGAGCAGCGAGTAGCGGGCTTGTTTTTTTTATTATTGTTTACTTTTTTGTGTGCCCTTGAGCTGTCTCCTTTGTTGTAAAAAAAAAAAAAAAAGTGTGCATTCTTCTTTTTCTTCTTCTTTTGACCTGTAAAGCTTTGTAACGCTTCTTAGGTCCTCCTTCTCAACACTTCTATACTTCAAACCATGCACTTAGTCACTTCACAGTGCACACTTATATATTTCACCCTGAACCAAGGTGTTTTTCTGTTCTTTTCTTCCCCTGACTTTGCTTTTCTATGCACTGTTGTTAATAGTTTCCACTGTTACGGGGTTGTAGCAGTTGTAGTTGCCAGATACCAGGTGACTTAGTTGTGTAATATAGAGATGTAGGATCGGCTTGTTGAATATAGTAATTATAACGACAGCGTTATGAATGTCATATAGAGATGTTTAGAAACGGTGACAAATCAATCTAACAGGAGTACCCAGCTACGACTGTCAATGTATTTATATGACTTTTTTATGTGAATATTTCTCCATCCCTTATACTATATCTAATTTATATCCTCTTTTTTTTATGTCTAATTTGATGATGTTTATAAGATATGAATGTTGGAAAACCTTTATTTATCACAGAAAATAATATATTTAACACAAAAATATGCATTAAAAACACACAAAAAATTACATTTTAGTTGGGCAGCGCGGGACACACTCCACCATACTTGAATGACTCATAATTTGAGCTGTCAGGCCTTCTCTATAATCGAGACGGCGAAATGGCGTGTGTGTAGCGTGGATGTAGTGTGGTGTCTTTAGAGAGTGTGCTAAATTACTCTCTGGTGTTGATGAGACAATAAGGAAAACGAAAAGTGAGGAATTCTAAAGAAAAAATATAAGGTAAATAGAAGCAAAATTGAAATGTAAGAGAGTACTTGACACAAGGACGATATAAACGAAGAACAAAACTTTTGATGAAATAACTGTAATTATTTCAGTGATACTGTAAAGTAAAAAAATGTAATTATAAAACATATAAAAATTAACTTATAATAAAAAAAAAATACTTTGATTCAGATGTTTAAAAAGATAGAAAAAGAGTTGTTGCATATATCAAAATCTAGAAACTATAAAATGGGTCATAAAGATAGAAAGGGGCTACAAGAGGCCACTCGTCCTATACATGAAATACATCTAACCCACATCTAAGGCTTCCAGTTGAGTTTGCCTTTACTACGCACCTCTTCAGTTTGTTCCATTCATTTACCACCCGCAACAAGTGTTTCCCTGTTTCACTCCCAAATTTGAATTTACCCAATTTATATCGTTTGTTGCACATTCTTACATCAATTTTTGATATATGTACTTCCCCCATAACACATCAAAATCTCCTCTTAACCGATTAAAAACTTATATCAAACCAAATCGCAGTCTAGAACTTTTCAAACAATCTCTAATTTTTGTCTTTATTAACCTTTTAAAGACACTCAATGTACTTGGATGAGCTAGCTGCTAACACACACACAAACACACACACACACACTTGGATTTTTTTTTACCACCTGGGAAGTAATACCGTCACCATCAAATCAATTTAGAATTTAGATAATGAACACTTTGGCTCCCCAAACCAAGGTAAGGAGAATGAAAGGTAGGTTCACCAGGGGTGGGGGGTGGGTGGAGGTACCTAAATTTGTCTCTTCTGTGCATGACGTCACGTGTAAGAAGGACTGAGGGGTCCGGACAAGGAAGAGAGGTCAGTCTCGCGCGCACCAGCCTCCTGACGTGAGTTCCTCACTCACTCAATGGGAAACTTACCAAAAGTGTATTTTCTTTCAATATGCCAACTTTTTGTATTGTGCTCAGTTGTCGATCAGTTTCGGTGAAAGGAAACAGTAATATACGGTTTCATCGGCTGCCAAGAGATCAAAAACTTAGAAAGAAATGTATGGAAATATGTTATATATATATATATATATATATATATATATATATATATATATATATATATATATATATATATATATATATATATATATATATATATATATATATATATATAAATAAATATATTCTCGAGCAGATTCTGTTGGCTTTGTGTGTTGTCTTCATATGCCGTAAAAGGATTAAACACTGGTATAAAAGTAGATGTTGGTTGCAGACCTTAGTTCTCCATCACTGAGTATTTACCAGGCTACCTGTCATTCTCTTTAACTTTAAATTTACACGTGTTTTTAGACGTCCGCGCTAATATTTGCAGTACTAATATGGCGGCCGGCTGCCGACAATAGACGCCAGTCGAGCGCGCGGTATCTACTCTACCACAACTGTATTTCACGTGAAGTCACACCCTGCGCGGAGCGGCCGGTGTGAGCCTACCTCCCCTTCTCTTTACCTTGCCCCAAACTAAAACTTGTACAATAGGGTTCGCGAAGCAGAGTTTAATCCACCAAAAAATCGAATTACGGGTTGTTTTTTGCGTTACATATAGTGAAAAACAAAACAAAAACCCAGCTTAGTACCATTATATTTCACATCAATTGTTACGGCAAATGTTTAATAAAGTAGTGCAAAATGTAGGGTGATTTTTTTCTGCCACGCTCTCTTCTTGCATGCTTATACTAAATGAAATGATTCAATAGGTAACAAATATTTACAATAAAATGGTATTTTTTAGGCAAAATATATTATAATCTTGAAAACTTGTTTGACATGAATGAAACAGTGTTAAAGACGACACCTTTAAATAAAGTCATGTCCCACAAGAAAGAAGTAAAAGAGGAATTGGGAGACCTTAAACAAACTGCTGAGGGAATGCAAATATCTACAAATATTATCATATATATATATAGAGCAAACAAGCTGATTCAAAGGTTAGTGTGTGTGTGTGTGTGTGTGTGTGTGTGTGTGTGTGTGTGTGTGTGCGCCCGAGCGCCCCACGGTCGGATCATATGCTGGACTCGAAATCGACAGCTAATGCTCACGTGGAAAGGGTTCTCTTTTGATCACGCACACACACACACACACACACACACACATCCCTTGTAATGAAGTGGGGGGGCAGTAACCGCTTCTGTCAGTGGAGAAACTTTAGTGGCCTGAGCGTGACTCGAACCCCCGGGTGAAGGATAGACGTGTTATCAAATGATATGAAACAAAAAGCAATAGTGTGTGTGTGTGTGTTAGAGAGAGAGAGAGAGAGAGAGAGAGCAATATCCGGCCATGAGAAACAATGAGCTAAGGATTTATCAAGCGCACCTTGATCGACTGCCCTATGAAATGATAAAAAATAATAAGAGGGGGCTGAAGACAATTTGCTTGTTATTTTTAATGAATACTTTAAATCATCGAAAAAATATATGAAATAAATTTTTTTAATAATATTGTGCATCATTTCTGCTTGAAAAATAGAGATAACTGCGACGGTGAATAAAAACTCAAACCAATTTTAAGATTTGCATAGTATCTTTTAGAAACAGGTAAATACATAGGAAAATTAAGTCAATTAAACGCACACTCATCGTTTTGGTGAAATCTCTGTTTTAGTGTGTGTGTGTGTGTGTGTGTGTGTGTGTGTGTGTGTGTGTGTGTGTGTGTGTGTGTGTGTTTTACAACAAAGGAGGCAGCTCAAGGGCACACAAAAAAAAACAATAAAAAAGCCCGCTAATCGCTGCTCCCATAAAATAATCAGAAGAGGCGGCCAAAAGCAAGGTCAAACTCGGGAGGAGAGGTGTCCTGATACCCTGCTCTTGAAAGAGTTCAAGTCGTAGGCAGGAGGAAATACAGATGAAGGAAGATTGTTCCAGAGTTTACCAGCGTGAGGGATGAAAGAGTGAAGATGCTAGTTAACTCTTGCATAAGGGGTTTGGACAGTGTAGGGATGAGCATGCGTAGAAAGTCGTGTGCAGCGGAGCCGCGGGAGGGGGGGAGGCATGCAGTTAGCAAGTTCAGAAGAGCAGTCAGCGTGGAAATATCGATAGAAGATAGAAAGAGAGACAACATCGCGACGGAATTTAAGAGGTAGAAGACTATCAGTAGGAGGAGGAGAGCGGATGAGACGCAGAGCCTTAGCCTTCACTCTGTCCAGAAGAGCTGTGTGGGTGGAGCCCCCCCACACGTGAGATGCATACTTCATACGAGGGCGGACAAGGCCCATGTATATGGATAGCAACTGCGCGGGGAAGAAGAACTGGCGGAGACGATACAGAACGCCCAACGTCGAGGAAGCTGATTTAGCGAGAGAGGAGATATGAAGTTTCCAGTTGAGATTTTGAGTTAAGGATTGACCGAGGATGTTTAGTGTTGAAGAAGGTGACAGCTGAGTGTTGTCGAAGAATAGGGGATAGGTGTTTGGAAGATTGTGTCGAGTTGATAGGTGGAAAAATTGAGTTTTTGAGGCATTGAAGGACACAAGGTTCCTTCTGCCCCAATCGGAAATGATAGCAAGGTCTGAGGTTACGCGTTCTGCAGCCTCCAGTCTGGAGTTGTGTACTTCTTGTTGAGAGGGTCTTCTGTTGAAAGAAGCTGAATAATGCAGAGTGGAGTCGTCGGCGTATGGAAAGAAGATCATTGATGAATAACAGGAAGAGAGTGGGTGATAGGACAGAGCCCCTGTGGAACGCCACTGTTGATAGGTTTAGGGGAAGAGCAGTGACTGTCTACCACCGCAGAGACAGAACGGCCGGAAAGGAAACTGGAGATAAAGGAAGAAAGAGAGGGATAGAATCCGAAAGAGAGCAGTTTAAAAAGCAAAGACTTGTGCCAGACTCTATCGAAGGCTTTCGATATGTCTAGCGCAACGGAGAAAGTTTCACCGAAACGGCTAAGAGAGGATGACCAAGAGTCAGTTAAGAGAGCAAGAAGATCGCCAGTAAAACGCCCCTTGCGGGATCCATAATGGCGATCAGATAGAAGGTTAGAAGTGTAAAGGT
>NC_066538.1:11059750-11082250 GCF_024679095.1 Eriocheir sinensis
GGACCCTCCACGTGGGCAGCTTCCAGTTGCTGGGTTGCAGGTGGCGGATGCTGACCCACCCATTGACGAAAGCCCACCCTCTCTGGGCGAGGTCAGAGAGGCTGTGGCCAAGTTGAGGGGTGGAAAGGCACCTGGCACCTGTAACATCAGTGCGGAGCTGCTCAAAGCTGGAGGTGAGGCCATGATCCGCGGGTTGCATGCGGTCTTGACTGCCGTATGGCAGTCCGGTACCATTCCTCCTGACTGGAAGAGGGGGTTGGTCGTCCCTATCTGGAAAGGGAAAGGGGACCGCCAGGACTGCAACAACTACCGTGGTATTACACTGCTCAGTGTGCCAGGCAAGGTGCTTGCCCACCTATTGCTGATGCGAATTCGCAGCCAGCTGCTGAAGCTGCAGAGACCTGAACAGTCTGGGTTCACGCCTGGCAAGTCAACAACTGACCGTATCCTAGCGCTTCGCGTACTGGTGGAGCGCCGACGTGAGTTTCGACAGGGGATGCTTGCAGCCTATGTCGATCTCAGGAAGGCGTTTGATTCAGTGCATCGTGAGGCACTCTGGGATCTTCTGCAACTCCGTGGGATTCCTGCGAGGACTATTGTTATGCTGACTGGCCTGTATCCTGGGACAGAGAGTGGTGTGAAGTGTGTGTGGGGGGGCTTGTCCAGCTTCTTTCCCGTGAATGCAGGAGTGAGGCAGGGCTGTGTCCTTGCCCCATCGCTTTTCAACACCTGTATGGACTGGGTACTGGGCAGAGCTGTGGGCCAGAGTCAATGCGGAGCATCCATCCATCCATCCACTGATGATGCAGTAATCCTGGCGGAGTCGCTGGAGGTCTTGGTGATGGCTCTCGAGGCAGTGCACGAGGAGGCGAAGCCCTTGGGACTCCAGGTCTCCTGGACCAAGACCAAGGTAGAGGTGTTTGGAGGCTTGCTGGATGAAACAGTACAGTCTGTTCATGCGTGTGGCGAGGACGTTGAGATCTCAGAAAGTTTCACGTATGGACTCGCTCAACACGAGTATATGGCGTTGTCGATACCTGTGCAGAAGGACAAAGATCCGGATCTTCAAGTCCCTTGTGCTCCCTGTCCTATTATATGGTTGTGAGACATGGACACTAAATGGGGACTTGGAGAGGCGGATTAATGCCTTTGGTAATAAGTGTCTACGCATAATCATGGGATATCGCTGGAATGACTTTGTGTCAAATCGGCGACTACTCCGTGAGACTGAATCGACATATATTACCTGCATAGTCCGTCAACACCAACTCCGGCTATACGGGCACGTGGCACGTTTTCCGGAAGCTGATCCTGCTCATCGGGTTGTCTCTGTAAGAGACAATCCTGAGTGGAGGAGGCCAAGGGGACGCCCACGGAGTTCGTGGCTTGAGCAAGTCGATAGATCCTGCCGGGAGGTACTCGGGTTGGGAAGGAGGCCTGTATGGAGACACGCCCGGAAGGACCCCCGGGCTTGGCGTCGTAGGGTGGGCGAGGCGACGCACCCCCTGGCATATGCCCCCATTGATTGATTGATTCTCTCTCTCTCTCTCTCTCTCTCTCTCTCTCTCTCTCTCTCTCTCTCTCTCTCATTCACACCCGACCTCTGCTGAGAGAAGGTCGTGACCACACCCCGCTGCGCCCCACAACATCGCTTGCCCTGTGTTTTCGTCGTGCTCTTGGGCGTTTGTGTGTTCTCGCTTGTGGACCTTGTGTGTTGCCTGTGATTTCCCGACACGTGTTTGGTGTGTGTTCGCTTGTGGTTTCTGCCTGTGGTTGCCTCTGTGATTTGTGTTTCCGGTGTTTTTGCGTGTGATCTGGCTGTTTCCGGGTGTTCTGCGTGGGTTTCAGAGTGATTCAAGTGTGTTGTGTTTCCGGTGTTTTTGCGTGTGATCTGGCTGTTTCGTTGTGTTCTGCGTGGGTTTCAGAGTGATTCAAGTGTGTTGTGTTTCCGGTGTTTTTGCGTGTGATCTGGCTGTTTCCGGGTGTTCTGCGTGGGTTTCAGAGTGATTCAAGTGTGTTGTGTTTCCGGTGTTTTTGCTTGTGATCTGGCTGTTTCCGGGTGTTCTGCGTGGGTTTCAGAGTGATTCAAGTGTGTTGTGTTTCCGGTGTTTGTGCGTGTGATCTGGCTGTTTCCGGGTGTTCTGCGTGGGTTTCAGAGTGATTCAAGTGTGTTGTGTTTCCGGTGTTTTTGCGTGTGATTTGGCTGCTTCTAAGTGTACTGCGTGGGTTTCAGAGCGTTTTGAGTGTGCTGTTTTGTTTCCGGTGTTTTTGCGTGTGATTTGGCTGTTTTCGAGTGTTCTGCGTTTCGAGTGTGTTGTGTTTCCAGTGCTTTTACGTGTGATTTGGATGTTTAAAGTGCTCTGCGTGGGTTTCAGAGTGTTTTGAGTGTGCTGTTGTACTTCCGGTGTTTTTGCGAGTGACTTGAGGGTGTTTAGTCGTGCTTGTGCTTGGGTTTCTGAGTGTTTCGTGTGTCCCGAGTGTGACTTTGTGTTCCCGAGTGTCTCACGCGTGATTTGGGTGTGTCGACAACCCATCCTTTGAATTCCCTGAGGATTCAATCTGCTCCTCCTCATTACACCCTCTTTAAATCCCCTAGAGGATTAACACTTCCTACACCCCTTTCCCTCACCTCACCTAAGCCCCCCCCCCACCCTCGCTCACCTCACATCCCTTTTGCTCCTCCTCATCCCCTAGAGGATTAGCCCTTCCTACTCCTCCCTCACCTCCACATATTTCTAAGCCCTCCCCCCCTCACTCACCTTACCTCACATCCTATTTACCCATCCCTTCACCCACCTTACCTCGCCTCTTTCTTAACCTTTCTTGTTCTCACACACCTCACTCACCTCACATCCCTTCCTACTCCTCCTCTCTCCCACTTACCTCCTTTCCCAAACTCCCTCTCACTCATCTCACCTATTTCCTAACCCTCCTTGATCTCACACACCTCACTCACCGCCCCTCTTTACTCACCTCACATCCAGTCCTACTCCTCCTCTCTCCCAGCTGACCTATTTCCTAACCCTCCTTGATCTCACACACCTCACTCACCGCCTCTATTTCCCCCTCTTTACTCACCTCACATCTCTTCCTACTCCTCCTCTCTCCCACCTCACCTATTTCCTAACCCTCCTTGATCTCACACACCTCACTCACCGCCTCCCTTTCCCCCTCTTTACTCACCTCACATCCCTTCTTACTCCTCCTCTCTCCCACCTCACCTATTTCCTAACCCTCCTTGATCTCACACACCTCTCTTTCCCCCTCTTTGCTCACCTCCTCACATCCCTCCTCCTCCTCTCTCTCTCACTGTTCCGCCCTTACTAAACTACCTCTCACACACCTCAACCCCTTTCCTAATCCCCTTCACTCTGTGTTTTTATCTCTTTCATTTCAGCTAAGATGGCGCCTAAGAAGTGCAGTACTTGTAACGGTAGCTTCTCAGCTCACTTTTTTACAGGGCGTTCTGCTGTCTGTCGACTGTGTCTCTCCAGGCAGCATCTCGAGACAAGACTGCAGGAGCAGGAAGAGAAGATGGAAGAAGGCCAGAATAAAATAACAGAGCTTTCTCTCACCAGGCAGCATCTCGAGACAAGACTGCAGGAGCAAGAAGAGAAGATGGAAGCAGGTCAGAATAAAATAATAGAGCTTTCTCACACTGTTGCCTCCTTGCAGGAATTCATCCAGGCTAACGTTGCTGTGGTGCCAAACCCTTCTCCAACCGCCCCCTTGCCCTCAGCGGTACCGTCGACACCAGCGGACAACACCACGCTACGGGAGGATGCCAGTGGCACCGACCATGATGGCTTCACCGTCGTGAATGGAGGAGCCAAACCAGCCAAACAAGCGATTTATCCTGTTCATTGCTTCAACAGGTTTGCCATTCTGGAGGAGGAGGACGAGCAGGAGAGCACCTTCCTGGTGGGTGACTCCATGATTCGCCAGCAGGTCGTTGAGTTCTGCGGCAGAGTTCCTCGTCGAAGACGGAACTATTGCTATCCTGGTGCTGGGATCGACGACATAACTGCTGCTCTTGAGGAGATCTCCCCCCAGGCTACTAATGATTCACTGTTTGTTATTCACACAGGTACGAACGACGTCACCACGACCCGGTCTGAGGAACTCCTGGAGAAGTACCGTTGGCTCATCCAGCAGTATAAGACTAAATCCCCTAACATTTTGATTTCAGGAGTTCTACCACGGACTTGGGCGGAGAGCGACTTTTTCAGTAAGGCCTTCAGCCTAAATAACCGCTTACAGACTCTTAGTAGGGAGCTTGACGTGGAGTTCCTAAACTCATGTGACAATTTCTATGGACAAAATGAGCTCTTCCACAGGGACGGATTGCACCTTTCTCCCATCGGGGCAGCCAGACTCGGAAGGCTCCTCAACGAAGCAGTGCGTGTCATCCGAGCAAAAAACGAGTCACGGCCACGTCCCTCCACCCCACCCGTGTAAATAGACGCCGTGCATCGCAACAAACCCGTAACCGTGATCCCGCAAGTACCACCACCTCTATTACTAAGTCTCTAGATAACTTAAAAATCCTTAGTTTCAATGCGCGTAGCCTAAGAAACAAATTTGATGAACTGAGATGTCTTGCTTTAACAGAAAATTTTGACATAATTGCTATAACCGAAACATTTATCGACAACACAAATATTGATTTAAGTTCCGAATACAACATAGATGGCTACAGACTCTTCAACAAAGATCGTGTAAACCGTAGAGGCGGTGGCGTCGCCCTTTATGTCAAAAGCTATTTGCAACCCACTGACAAAACACCGGGAAACAGTAACGTTGAACATTTGTGCGTGCGAGTAAACATTGCAAAAGTCAACTTAAATATATCTGTCACCTACAGACCTCCCGGGCAATCACTCGATGACGACCTTGAAATATACAGCGTCTTAAGGCAGTCACTTAATAACAGCGACTCACTGATATTAGGAGACTTTAACCTCCCCCATATCGACTGGGCGACACTGTCAGGTACAGAAGGCGAGTCACATAGAATGATCGAATTTCTAGAAGAAAATTATCTAAGCCAAATGGTTTCTGAGCCAACTCGACAAAATAATATACTCGACCTTGTTATAACGACCCAAGATAACCTAATCAGTAGTGTCACGGTAGGAGAACACCTCGGTTCTTGCGATCATAAATTAGTGCGCGTCGACATTAAAGCTCAATCATCAGTGACTGAAAATAAAGTAAAGGTGCCCAATTTCAAAAGAGCTAACTTCGAAGAAATCCGACAAAAACTAACAGAAATACAACTATCAGATGATGGCAACGTAGAGGAAGCCTGGCTAAGCCTTAAAAATCACTTACTCACTCAGCAGAACACATTCGTCCCCTTGTGCGAGAAGCGAATTAACACTAATAAAAGCCCACCGTGGTTTAATAGCGAAATTAAACAATCAGTCAATGAGAGAAAATTGTTTTACAGGTTAAAGAAAGAACAAAGCACGCTCGAAAACATTAGACTTTATAACGATGCCAGGCGACGAGTAAAAAGACTAGTAGGTCAGGCAAAGCGTAGATACGAAGAAAATATTACAGCCAACTGTAAAAATAATCCGAAATCTTTCTTCAGTCACATAAACAACAGAAAGGCAATCAAAAGTGGTATTGGACCTTTAACAAACAGCGACGGTGCACTAGTGACTGACAGCCAACACATTGCAAACCTCTTAAACAATTACTTTTCCTCGGTGTTTAATACTAACAGTCTTCCTCTCGCTACCACCAACACCAGTACTATTGTAAATCTCGAGCATGCATTGCCTAATTTTGAAATAACAACCGATGAAGTCCTTAAAGCTCTCTATTCACTTAAAACAAATAAAAGTCCTGGACCTGACAAAGTATATCCAACTCTGCTGAAAGAAACAAAGAGCGAAATAGTCTCCTCCCTCACAACCGTATTCAATATGTCCTTGCGACAAGGCATCGTCCCTTCAGATTGGAAAAAGGCTAACGTGACACCGATTTTCAAGAAAGGAGACAAAAAAGTACCAGGTAATTACAGGCCCATTAGTCTAACTTCGGTTGTAGGTAAGCTACTTGAGGGCATAATTAGAGACAAAATTGTGAATTACCTTGAAAGCCACTCATTGATTGGGGACTCACAACATGGCTTCCGAAACAAAAGATCCTGCCTATCAAACCTATTAACCTTTTATAACGACCTCTTCACTGTTTATGACGTAACCAAATCACTGGACGTAGTCTATCTTGATTTCCAGAAAGCGTTTGATAAAGTCCCGCATCATAAATTACTTTACAAATTAAAGCAAATAGGTATTGACGGTCAAGTAAACCAATGGATCGCGAATTGGTTGAGCAACAGACAACAAAGAGTAGTGATTGACGGATTTAACTCAGAGTGGGCGCCTGTCACTAGTGGCGTCCCTCAGGGCTCGGTCCTTGGCCCAGTCCTCTTCATTATTTACATCAACGACGTGGATGTTGGACTCAATAACCGAATTAGTAAATTTGCAGACGACACAAAGATTGGCAACTCGGTTCTCACTGACGAAGACAGGCAAAGCCTCCAAGAGGATTTGCACAAAATTTCAGCTTGGTCGGATAGATGGGAGATGCCCTTTAACGTAGACAAGTGCCAGGTCCTTCAAGTTGGAACGAGGAATAAGAAGTTCGAATACGAAATGCGCGGCGTTAAACTCAAAAGCGTTCAATGCGTCAAAGACTGTGGGGTCAAAAGCGCGTCAAACCTCAAATTCTCACAGCAATGCATCGATGCAGCAAATAAAGCGAACAGAATGTTGGGCTTCATTAAAAGAAACTTTGTATTCAAGAATAAAGATGTAATACTCTGCTCTACAACAGTTTAGTCAGACCCCACTTGGAATATGCGGTACAGTTTTGGTTTCCCACCATGCAAAGGATATTGCTAAATTAGAAGGTGTTCAGCGTCGGGCAACGAAAATGATCCCTTCCTTGCGCAACAAATCCTACGAAGAAAGGCTTTCTACCCTTAACATGTTCTCTCTTGAGAAACGTCGCCTCCGAGGAAAACTGATCGAATGTTTTAAAATACTTAATGGTTTCACGAATGTAGACAGATCAACATTGTTTATGATCGATGACACTTTGCGCACGAGAAACAATGGCGTAAAACTCAGATGTAGACAAGTAAATTCAGACTGCACCAAATTTTTCTTCACCAACGTTGTAGTGCGAGAATGGAATAAGCTTCCACCGTCAGTGGTCCAGTGTAACACGATTGACTCCTTCAAAAATAAGCTCGACCGTCACTTCCTTCAACTTAATATCAACTAGAGTAGAAATGCAATGTTTTGGAGTCTTCTGATTAATGTAAAATCACTTAGGTTTAAGGGCAGACCACCAAGTCTGGACCATGGGGTCTGTGTGGTCTGATTTTCTATGTAAAGCTATGTAACTATCTCTCTCTCTCTCTTCTGGATCAATACACACTATTTAACATGACACACATAAATATGGTTTATCTTTCAGGAGAAAGGAAGTGAATTGTAAGAGCCTTTATGAAAAAAAATCAAAAAAATATCTAAAGGTAAAGATTTGTGAAATAAAAAATGCTCACCACAGTGTCTTTGGAACACTCCGACCTGTCGTACCACCACTTGTTCTTCAATCTGGCCAAGTCACCCCCTTCTTTTAGGCTTAGAATAGCCAGATTGAGCCGCTCTCTGTGGGAGAAGTAAGAGAACAAGAACAGAGAATTAATGAGAATAATAGCGTAAGGGGGGCAGTCAAATGGAAGAAAAGATTAATACTAATAAGAAGACTGTGATGGAGAGAATGGAAGAAATGGAGCAATATCTTGGATGAATGTGGAAGCAAGGCGTCAGAGAGAAAAGAGGAAAGGGCGGTTCTGAAAGATTTTGGAAAATCTCCAAAAGTATGTTAACAGTTGGAAATCAAAGTAATAAGAGCATTGTTAATAAAAAAAAAAATAATAATAATATAGTGTTGAAAAAAATAGGATAATGATAGTGGAAATATTAATGATAATAAAATATAATAACATAGTGGTGGAAAATATAATTACGATGGTGATAATAATAATAATAATATTATTATTAATAATAATAATAGTAATAATAGTAATAATGATAATAGATAATAATACTAATAATAATACAAATAATAATAATAATAATAATAATAATAATAATAATAATAATAATAATAATAATAATAATAATAATAATAATAATATCAATAATAATAATAATAACAACAATAATAATTGTGATGATGATAATAATAATAATAATGTTAATAATAATAATAATAGTAATAATAGTAATAATAATAATAATAATAATAATAATAATAATAATAATAATAATAATAATAATAATAATAATAATAATAATATAATGTACTGTTGGAGAAAAATACAGTATTAAAAATAATAGTAATCATTATAATAATAATAATAATAATAATAATAATAATAATAATAATAATAATAATAATAATAATAATAATATTAATAATAATAATCTAATATATATCCATGCACTGGCCACAGCTAAAAATCAGACAAATTACTCGATCCGGTCTTGCTGGGTTCCATGAAGCGCATCGATTTCCTCTTTGCATATGCATTAAGAAGCCTGTCACCAATGAAGGATGCGGAGCAAACCTCTGGGAGGCCTGCAACTTGAAAGTGAGAAGGTCCCCTTGCCCCTTATTTTTTGGTTTTGATTGAGGTCGGGGTGGTACAGAAGTGTTGCCCGTTCATGGAATATGGCTTTGGATCAATTTTCTTGGACTCTAAATATATAGAACCTGAAAAAGTCTAAGCCTCTCGGAGGTTTACACACTGCTTTTCATATCGAAGGAGCTCAGAGGGCTGAAGGTGCTAAGATCAGTAGCTAATGGTACAATTACTACTGGCCCGGCATGAGCAATGGTGCCCGTCTTACGGGCACTTCGTTGCCATTCGCCACTCGCTTTTCAGGTTAATTCGGTTGATAAGCGAATGACCCAGAGACGTGTCTTGATAGCTTCTCCAACTTTCACTTCAATACCTTCTGCAACTTTCGCTGTAATCATTATAATTTCCGTTTTATGGGACGCGATCTCTCCTCTCATGGATCAGATCAGTAGTATATACATCTACTACTGGTCCAACATAAGCATTGGTGCCATTTTTTTAAGTGAGTAGCTATAGGCATGTTTAGCCAATTGCAGCAATTGGAGGTTGAAAGTACTCCGGTTGATAAGCATATAATGCGAGTGAGAGTGCAGCACAGCGTGGGTTTCATGTCATGTTGCAGAGTAGGCTTCTGCTGAAATGTACTAAACGGGAGATACGGTCTGCTACCCCAAACTTAACTCCGTATTAGACCACTACCCCCCTCGGGACATACTCATTGTCCAGGGTGACTATATTACTACTACTATCAATGACAACGCTGGCTATGAGTTATGTGTCGGTCAAAATGGGTATGGTACCAAGAACACTATCAGCTATCTCCATCTGGAGGTTGTAAATTGCAGGATCATGGTAGCAGATACCTTAGCAACACCGTTCGACTTCCTATAGCAATGCTGAAGATTAGATACATCCTTGTAAGAACTTGTGGGAATGATCTGGTCTGTATGGCTTAGGAGTGGAACGTCCTCAACCTCCCCGAGCAGCTTTTCTCTTTTTCTCTCCTCCCTCTTATTGCCACTTTCTTCATGGGTGGCCGTGAGATTTACCTTCTCAAGGATCCTGCCCACAGCTAGCAGTTAGTTCAACCCCTAATCCTCACTGGTTGGAGAATAGTCTGCAGCTCATCACCGGGTAATCGACCTGAAGCCAAAAGGAAAAAAAAATGATACAGTTCGGGATCACGGCATGAACCTCTAACCCGACCCTGTTTTGCTTGGGGGGCTGAACGCGCGGTGGGATTTTCAGATCCACCAGTATTAGGTGAGTCCGCTGTCAGTGGCGGGTGCAAGGCAAAGCCTTCAGTACCCCAGCCCCTCTTTTTATCTTAGAGATAGCCGGGACGGTGCAAAAGCGGCAACTGTCCGCAGAACCAGACCCGGAATAAATCTTTGGAGGTTTATGTGTATGAGTTCCTGTAACGTCATGAGCCTCACGGGGGATCGCTGTCATGATTTCATTATTCAAGAAATAGCCCGTGGAAAATACCGCGGGAGTCCCCGCCATTTTGATTGAGAGAGCGGGAAGTAAGTCACAGGACAGGCGGGAAAACTAGAAGGCGGGAGCAGCGCGCTATTTCAATTTATAAACGTTATTGCTGCCAAAGCTGAATTATGTGTGGGATGCATGACCCACTATTACCTAGTGCATGGTGTTAGGTTATTAATAAATAATAATCCATAGCCGTTAGGGCGTTAATGTAAGTGTTATGCAGAAAAGAGAAATGTCAGTTGTGGCGAGTGCTGACATCTTGGCCGCCGGGCGATCGCAGAGCGGGCGGCAGGGCCGCACCCAGCAATCATCTTCCTGAAAGCCATCACTGTGACCAGACGTCCTTCACCAACCTCCCGACCACGTGGGTTCATCGTGGTGGTCTTTCCAGCCTTGTAGTATCCACAAGTCAGTGTAACTGTGTACTGCAGGCGAGGGAAGCCCTTGGAGGTAAGGTACGAAGGCGGCTGTTGCTGGAAGGTACGATAAGAGGACTGAAGGAGAACTCCAGTGCCGAACGGACCTCGTGGTGTGGTGTGGCTTCGGTTTCGCACACCTACAGTTAAGTACACTTATCGCATAGGATGTTTTAAGATGGTTAGCTAGGTTGCTGTGTGCCTGGAATTAATTAATTATTCCTTATTTTTCAGCGAGTTTTCTTTGTTGCTTTAAGTAAACTTAAGAGCAGGTTCATCTGGTCTTTGCTTACCCTATGGAAGTGTGTGGTCAAAAATAAGTGACTAGAAGGGGGCTGTGAGCCTGATAACTCAATTTTCAGGTATTTTATTTTATTTTATTTTTTATTGCTGAGAATTTTGCGAGGTCTCAAGAAGTCCAGACCTTTCAAGAACCCCACAATCGCTAACTGTCTTACCAAACGAATTAGTTCAGGTAGCTAAAGCTGGATATAAGGTGACTTTCTGAGAACAGAATGCTTGGTAATTGCGGTATCAGAAGTGGTGGATATTTTAATGGTCCCGTCTCTTAGCCGTTTCGGTGAAACTTTCCTGTTGCCATTGACATATCAAAAACTTTTGACAGAGTCTGACACCAGTCTTTCTAAACTTCCCTCCTATGGTATCTATCCCTCTCTCTGTACTTTCATCTCTAGTATCCTTTCCGGAGGATCTATCTTTGCTGTGGTAGACGGTCACTGTTCTTCCCATATACATATCAACAGTGGTGTCCCGCAGGGCTCTGTCCTATCTCCCACTTTCTTTCTTTTGTCCATTAATGATCTTTCCATTTCAAGCTGTCCTATCCACTCCTATATTGATGACTCTACTCTACCTTACTCAATATCGTTTAACAGAAGACCCTCCCCTATAGGAATTACGTGATTCCAGGCTGGAGGCTGCATAACGTATGTCCTCTGATCTGGCTATCATTTCAGATTAGAGCACAAGAAACTTGGTGTCCTTCAACGCCTCAAAAACTAATTTTCCCTCCTATCAACTCGCCACAATCTTCCAAACACCAATCCCCTATTCTTCGACATCACACAGCTGTCCCTTTCTTAAATAAACATTCTCGGTATATCTTTAGCTCAAAATCTTAACTGGAAACATCATATCTCTTCTTTCACTAAGTCAGCTTTCTCGATGTTAGGCGTTTTGTATCGTCTCCCTCAGTTATTTTCCCCCTCACAGATGCTGTCCATATATAGAGGCCTTGTCCACCCTCGTATGGAGTATACATCGCATGTGTGGGGGTACTCCATACACACAGTCCTACTAGACAGAGTGGAGTCAAAGGCTCTTCGTTCCATCAACTCCCTTCCTCTTCCTAGCAGTTTTCTACCTCTTAAATTCCGCAGCAATATTGCTTATCTTTCTGTCTTCTATCAACATTTTCATGCTGATTGCTCTTCTGAACTTGCTAACTGCATGCCTCCTCCTCTCCCGCGGACCCGCTGCACACGACTTTCTATTCTTGCTCATCCCTATACTATCCAAATCCATTACGCAAGAGTTAACCAACATCTTCATTCTTTTATCCCTTCCACTAGTAAATTCTGGAACAGCCTTTTATCGTCTGTATTTCCTCCTGCTTACTCTTTCAATAGGAGAGTATCAAGACACCTCTCCACGTGAAATTGACTTCCCTTTTGGACTCTCATTCTATTTTCCATTGTTGGAGCTGCGTCTGGCGGGCCTTTCTTTTTTACAGCAAGGAAGCAGCTCAAGGGAAAGAAAGTAAAAGAAACCAATAATGGAAAATAAAGCCTGCTAGTCATTGCCCTTATAAAGCCCGCTAATCATTGCCCCTATAAAGAGTTCAGAAAAGTGGCCAAATGAGGTGTCAATTTCGGAAGGTGAGGTGTCTCGATACTCTCCTCTAGAAAGAGGTCAAGTCGTAGGCAAGAAGAAATAGAGCTGAAGGAAGGGTCTTCCAGAGTTTACCAGTGTAAGGGATGAAAGAGTGAAGATGCTGGTTAACTCTTGCATAATACGTTTGGACAGTATAGGGATAAGCTTGAGTAGAAAGTCGCGTGCAGCGGGGCCGCGGGAGGGGAGGGGACATGCAATTAGCAAGTTCAGAAGAGCAGTCAGCTTGAAAATATCGACAGAAGATAGAGAGGCAACATGGAGGCGGAATTTAAGAAGTAGAAGACTGTCGGTATGAGGAGGGGAGTTGATAAGACGAAGAGCCTCAGACTCTACTCTGTCCAAGAGAGCTGTGTGTGTGGAACCCCACACGTGAGATGCATACTCCATACGGGGGCGGACAAAGCCCCTGTATATGGATAGCATCTGGGAGAAGGAAAAGAACTGGCGGTACTGTTTTTTTCTTCTGTTGTTGTTGTTGTTTATTGACCTTGAGCTGCTTCCCTTGCTGTAAAAAAAATATAAAATCAACGGCACTCGTCGTAAGCTGGTTGCTATTGACATTTTCAGCTGACTTTAGCTATTTGTGGTTGATGAGCGTATAATGCGAATAACGATGAATCACACCCTGGGTTTCATGTCTGTGTTTCTTCATAAATGTATAAATATATGACATGTAGAGATAGATAGCTAGATAGATAGGCAGAAAGACAAAAAATAGAGATAGATAAATGGATAGATAAATTAGAGTTAGATAGATAAATAGACAGATAAATAGATAGATAGGTAGATATAGATATATATTACAATCATAATTAGTTTAAATCAAAAATATTTTGAGAACATGACATATTTTTAATAATCTTTCTGTGCTTCGGAAGTTCATTAACGACGGGTTTTCTTCCATCCTTCTTTCTTCCTTTATTTGTTATTTTTGTTTTGTATTTTCCTTTTTTCGTTCTTCATTGCCTTCATTCCAAAAATGAATATGATGGACGAATTATGGAGAAAATACTATTCTCTCTCTCTCTCTCTCTCTCTCTCTCTCTCTCTCTCTCTCTCTCTCTCTCTCTCTCTCTCTCTCTCTCTCTCATATCTATATATCCATCTACCTGTCAATCTATGTATCTATCTATCAATCTAAATATATCTTTCTATCTGTATGTCTATTTCTTTCCTTATCTATATGTATCTCTCTTATTTATTTATATACCTATATATCTGTCTATCTATCTATCTATCTACCTTTTTTTTTTACACAAGGGAGGCAGCTCAAGGGCAAAAACAAAAACAGCAAAAAATAAATTAATAAAAAAAACGCTAGATACTACTCCGAACAAAAGTAGAAAGAGCAAGAGGCCACAAGATAGGATATTTTGGGGTGAAAAGGTGTACTGCTTATCTCCTCTTGAAAGAGTTTAAGTCGTAGGCATTACGAAATAGAGAAGAAGAGAGGCAGGATTTAATATCTTAAACTCACATTCC
Organism: Eriocheir sinensis; assembly: GCF_024679095.1. Lineage (NCBI taxonomy): Eukaryota > Metazoa > Arthropoda > Malacostraca > Decapoda > Varunidae > Eriocheir > Eriocheir sinensis. The sequence goes on from NC_066538.1 coordinate 11,073,731, forward strand.
TGCATCTATCCGAATATTTTTCTTCGATTGTTGTATTGTACATGCATAGTATCGTTTATATATATATATATATATATATATATATATATATATATATATATATATATATATATATATATTTTTTTTTTTTTTTTTTTTTTTTGAGGCTGCAGATCGTTTAACCTCAGACCTTGCTATCATTTCCGATTGGGGTAGGAGGAACCTTCTGTCCTGCAATGCCTCAAAAACTCAATTTCTTCACCTATCAACTCGACACAATCTTCCAGACACCTATCCCCTATTCGACAACACTCAGCTGTCACCTTCTTCAACACTAAATATCCTCGGTCTATCCTTAACTCAAAATCTCAACTAGAAACTTCACATCTCCTCTCTCGCTAAATCAGCTTCCTCGAGGTTGGGCGTTCTGTATCGTCTCCGCCAGTTCTTCTCCCCCGCGCAGTTGCTATCCATATACAGGAGCTTTGTCCGCCCTCGTATGGAGTATGCATCTCACGTGTTGGGGGGCTCCACTCGCACGGCTCTTCTGGAAAGAGTGGAGTTTAAGGCTCTTCGTCTCATCAGCTCTCCTCCTCCTACTGATAGTTTTCTACCTCTTAAATTCCGTCGCGATGTTGCCTCTCTTTCTATCTTCTATCGCTTTTTTTACGCTGACTGCTCTTTTGAACTTGCTAACTGCATGCCTCTCCCCCTCCCGCGGCCCCGCTGCACACGACTTTCTACTCATGCTCATCCTGTTATAGTAGGCTATCAATGTATTATTATTATTATTATTATTATTATTATTATTATTATTATTATTATTATTATTATTATTATTTAGTATCACCACGAATTAGGCATACAATTGTCAATGGAAAAAACCCACGACAGATAGATCACGCCACCTAATAGGAATGTCGTCCGTCAGTGTTTACCGTCTCAGTTTTATATACAAAGCATTTCATCGTGCGTAGAGGTCACCTGACATACGTGACCAATTGTAACAAATATTTTCCAACCTGTAACTCGTCACTCCTTCACGAGAGTCCGACTGACACACAACGGCAGTCGCTCTCGCTTCGACGCTCCTTGTACATAGAGGCTAAGAATATATTCGCCTTAAGGAAGCTGAAGTCTTAATCAACGCCCTTTAAACGCCCCCCAGTACACCGTTACATAATTGGTTGGCAGCGGTCCCCACCGCGCTTGTGCCATTCGCTACCTCGTTCTCTTCCAAGCTCCAAGCCACGAGAACTCACCAACAAACTCTGGGGACAGGCGTAGAAGGAAGGAAGGAGTCACAAGCCAGCCGTCCGCGGCAACTCACCAGGCGTCAGCTACAAGCTCTCTACAGGCGTCAAGCCTCGAACCACCACCAGGCCTACGCAGCCGAAAGCGAGGGCCACAATCTACAAGCCGCCCTATCCGCTTCAAGCCAGCACTGCTACGAGCACTACAAGCCACTCATAGCTCATTCGAAGCCCTCCACTATACGCAGAAGAATTCACACCCTCGGGCCTCCGCCCGCAGGAGGAGGCACGCCCCACTGGCCTTGGAACACCCCACATGCACCTCGCACCACAGCGGGCGGCAACACCGCCGCTGCTGGGAGCATCGGCCCAAACCTCTTCCGGCAAACAGTCAACCAGGGCAACCTCTTTGGATTCTTTTTAGGAGCAGCGAGTAGCGGGCTTTTTTTTTTATTAATGTTTACTTTTTTGTGCCCTTGAGCTGTCTCCTTTGCTGTAAAAAAAAAAAAAAAAAAAAAAAAAAAAAAAAAAAAACGCGGACATCTCCCGGTGACTGCAAGCAGTTACCACTACCGTTCCTGCAAGGCGTTTTCTCAAGAGGTTACACACCCAGGTCGCCTTATCTGCCACCGCGGCCCATCTCTCAATATACCAAGGACGCCGCAGCCGTCCTACGTCTGGCAGCAGTGTTAAGGCACCAGTCCACTGCCAGTCAAATCGCCTCGTCAACAGTTTCCAGCAGCCATTACGAGTCTCCCGCTTGGTGCCCTTCCATCAACTCTCACCACCGCTCCTGCCGTGGCCGAGGTCTTCCGACGCGACTCCACAGGCTGCACGTACCCCAGGGCGTCGCCACCCTTCGCCCTCGACACTACATCAGCTGATTACGCTTGGTATTTGTGGATATTTCCTTCTGGTCAAAATGTGCCGGGCTCAGCTTATTCCAATTCTCTTTCGAGCAGAGGCACGATTTTTTTTATTTCTATGTATCTAACACTGTCAATCAGTCATAATTGTGAGAGTAACGTTCATTCGCATACGATATTGATCCTTTCTTGTTGTCTGCTAGCGGTAAAACTGTGATTTCCCTGATTATAGTTCATCTTCCTCAGTGTGCCCTTCCTCCGTTTTCTCTTCGCCGCTCGGGGGAAACCCAGCACCTTAAAGGCATACTCACTTAATTTTCTCCTACGCCCCCCCCAAAAAAAGAAACCGCTGTTTTTAATAGAATTATTATTTCATATACCCATAACATTGACCATTATAACCTTAATTTCTATTACGTCTAACAGGCACCTTGCTAGCCATTCTTTCTTGTTTTTAGGGGTTCGGCGCAAACTATTAATTCATACACGTTACGTTTATTGGTTAATATTTACAGCTATCGAAATATGCTCCTATATTGTAACTGATTTAAGCCATAGTATGATCAAAAACACTTTTGTTAAACTCGGCGGCACCTTTAAACAGTTGGCTGGGCCTTCAGGTTAGGAGAAGGGGGCGCACGGTTCAAACACCAATGATCTTAATGTTGTAAATTTACGTTCAGGTAAATTTACGTTCTGAATACTTAACCCACACTCAGCCGATCAAAATGCCTGACGATCCACCTCACCCCCCTCCTGCCGGGGCCACACCCCACTTCCCCCCTCCCCCGATTCGGGTCATTCCAACTCACGCCAGTATTCGGCAGTTCTCTGGCGGCGAGGCGGATTTTACGGCGAGACAGTTCCTAGATCTATGTGAGTCTGCCATCGTAAATTCCTCCACTACGGAAGATCATGATAAAATCGCTTTCATTCGGCCCCGGTTACTTCCAGGCTCTCGGGCACTAAATTTGATGCAGTCCTCAGCGTTCGCTTCGGGGAACATTGGAGTAAACTATGAGGTTTTTAAAAGGAATTTCATAAAAATTTTCGGGGGCGGGAGTAAACCAAGCATCGTTAGACAAATGGCACACACGGTTGAGTCCCTCCAAAAAAATTCCTCAACAAAGCCGATTTGGGACGCCATGAGTGAGGCAAATCAGGTGGCGGTTGACTGTGTCAAAAGCCTAGAGGACGCGCTGTGGCTTCCAGGGGGAAGTATGCAAAAGCACCAGGTGAAGACAGCCTTCGAGTTGTTGTTTTTTACTTATTTCATATTTCGGAGAAGAACCGCCGTTCTGCCCTTCCCTTGACTTTCAAACCAGGCGGGAAGTTGGTTGACTTCGTCTCAGAGTCAGAAGTCAAGGTTCAAGAACACCCTCACCATCAACCCCTCGCAACAGCCGCAGCATTGCAGGCACAAAGTAAGGCATCTCTCACCTGTAGTTTTTGCAAACAATCAGGACATTCTGAACATTCTTGCTTTGCGAAACGTAGGGAATCAACACACTCAAGACAGGGCTCTGATAGGAGATCAGGAGGTTACAGGGGCGGGCATCATTCATCACACAGGAACCCTAGGCCAAACCATCAGCGGAAGACTGCCTTTTGCCATGTCCACGGGAATTGTTTTCGTGATTCCGACTTTTGTTATGCAATACAAAAGGCCAAGGAGGAACAGAAGATCAAGTCCTCGGCGGACAGTAAACCACGCTCCTCCTCTTCTCAGAATAAAAAGGCATGACTGCGTGACAGCCCCAAGGCGTACATCCAACTCTCCCATACGGACGATACTAATTGGGAGCAACTTGACTCCGTCATTACCGCTTTGGGACGGACAAGCATAATTGCTCTCCCTTGCTAGGTGGACAAAATTACACTTACCTTAGCGGTAGACACAGGTGCGACAGTCAATGTAATCTCAGACGCCACTTACAGGTCACTGACACGACAGGCGAGAGGGGAAAATTGGCCGCTCCAAGAGAACAACCTGAATGTGGTAGGCGTGACAGGCACCACTTTGGGAATCTTTGGGCGAGTACCACTAACAGTCAGCTTACATGAAAAAGTATGTCTCTTTCGAGATTTCTTTTATGTCTCTAGCAGGTTTGCCTTACCTGTGGATGGGATCTTAGGATTAAACGCCATGAAAGACCTGCACATAACCATAATCCCTGAAAGCAACGCGATCGTGTATCAAGGACGACGCATACAGGGAATGGTAAATCCAACGCCTATGTCACCTGTAATCCCGCCCTCAGAGGGGGAAAATGACTCAGGGTCTGCCACCGCCCAAGTGTCACCTCTTACGGTCAAATCAAACGAAAACATTGCAGACTTGTGGCGGACAGTAACGGCAGTCGTAGAACGTCCTCATATAGTTCCGGATCGTGCTGCAAAACTTGTTAAAATCCGGTTGCCTAACGCCCCTCCGACGGGCAGTGATGTGTGTCTCGACGGAGCTCCTCACATACACCGCGTGACGGTGGAGGTAACTCTTGCGACAGTCAAGGAGGGAGGTTTTGCAGAGGCATTGGTAATAAACACGTCTGGATCCCTTGTATCCTTAAAACACGGTGTTAGATTATGCCAGTGTCTAATGTATGGGAGAAATGTCGCCCCGGAACCAGTTGAATATCCTTCAGCCCAAGTCTCAGGCATAACCTCGGCGTGTCAGGCTTCTCACGAACAAGACACAGCTAATTTAGAGGCATTCCTAAAAGTTGCACACTATTCCGAAATTAAGCCAACCTTAGTCCAGCTACTGGAACATTATAGGGGGGCGCTTGCTCTACCTGGCGAGCCGCTTGGAGTTACGCAGTGTGCTGAACACCACATTGTTAAAACCCAATACCAATCCTGTATATATCAATGCGTACAAGCTCCCCCACAGTCAGAGGGAGGTTGTGCAGCAACTTATATCGGAAATGTTAGAACAAGGTGTCATCAAAGAATCAAATTCCCCGTGGAATTCACCCTTGTTTCTGCTTCCAAAGAAAGACGGTTCTTATCGTCCTGTGATTGATTTCCGGCGTGTGAACAACGCGACCGTGGATGATCATTTTCCGCTTCCCGTTCTTAGAGATCTTCTGATGTGTCTCGGTAGAGGAAATAAAGTCTTTACTAGTCTTGATCTGGTCAGTGGCTACTGGCAACTGCCCAAGGCCCCTGAGTCCAGGGAAATAACGGCTTTTAGCACACCTCATGGTCACTATGAGTGGACGAGGATGCCATTCGGGCTCAAAGGAGCTCCCTTGACCTTCCAAAGGACAATGAACAGTATTTTTGGTGACTTGCTGGGCAACTCTGTCTACGTGTATTTAGACGACATCATCATAGCAAGTAAAGACGTGCATGCACACATGGATTCCCTAAAAGCAGTCCTACACAGACTTCAAGAGGTCGGATTAAAGCTCAAAATCACCAAATGTGAATTCTTAAAGCCTCGGATCAAGTTCTTGGGGGCATGTCGTGGACGAATTCGGCATCCACACAGTGGACGACAAAATAAAAGCTATTGCCGAGTTCCCTCAGCCAACGTCTGCGGACAAGGCACGGTCTTTCTTGGGAGTCGCAGGTTATTACAGGTCTTTCATAAAGGACTTTGCAGCACGCGCGAGTCCCCTAGCCCATCTGTTAAAGAAAGACGTACCATTTCAGTGACTCCCAGCTCAACAAACGAGCTTTGAGGATTTAAAGAAAGCGCTTACACAGGCTCCGGTCCTTGTCTTTCCGGATTTCAAGGACCCCTTTCAGCTTTGTACCGACGCTTCGGCTAGTGGACTAGGAGCCGCTCTTATGCAAACAGGTAAGTCCGGCAAAAAGCATGTAATAGCGTTCGCCAGTCGAGTACTAACAGCTCCGGAAAAGAACTATTCTGTTACCCACCTAGAAGCTCTTGCCATTGTGTGGGCTCTGAATCATTTTCGAGACATAGTGATGGGGTACAAAATTGTGGTGTATACGGATCACGCGGCCATAACTGATCTTTTCAAGGGAAAAAACCTACACGGTCGTCTGGCAAGATGGTTCTTAACGATCCAAGCATACAATCCGGAGATAAAATATATCACCTGGAAAACAAATGTGGTCGCAGATGCCTTATCTCGAAATATTCCGATAGGCGCGATTACCACCCCAGAGGTCATCCACAACTTCACTGCACCTGAGCTACACACTGCTCAGCGAGACCATCCGGTGTGGAAGAGGTTAATTTACGCCCTAGAGTCGGGAGACGAAAGAAACCTTCCTGAATTGCCAGTTCCCTTTTCACAATTCTTCCTATCAGAGGACAACCTCCTTTGTAGGTCATAGCCAACCAAACCTGTACCTATAGAACAACTGGTCATACCAGACAAATACGTCCCCGTGACGCTTAGGCTGGTCCATGACACACCCATTGCGGGTCACCCGGGAAGAGACAAGACACTATCTGTCACCAGACGAAAATTCTACTGGCCCACATTACGGGTTGATGTAGAAAAACATGTCGCACATTGCGTCGTTTGTGCTAAGCACAAGGGGTCTGTAAAAGGGCCAGCGCCAATGTTACAATACCCAGTACCAGAGGCGCCATAGGATGTTGTTAATATAGACTTATTACAGCTCCCCCAGAGCCAACATGGTTCGTGCTACTTATTGGTGTGCGTCGACCAGTTCTCTAAGTTTCTAGTCCTAGCGCCTCTCAAGGACAAGACAGCCACACGCGTGGCCCATGCCCTCGTGACTCACGTGTTGTGTCCACATTCGTCTCCTCGAATTCTTTTCAGTGACAATGGCACCGAGTTTAGGAACACATTATTGAGCGAAATATGCGCTCAGTTTAACATCACGCAATCCTTCATCATAGCTTACCACCCAGCTGCCAATGGGTTGGCGGAGAGGGCTAATAGGAAAATCTTACAGGTCCTCAGGCCTATCGTGAACGATCTCCACTATAACTGGGAGGATTGGCTATCGCATATAGCCGCTTCCGTAAATACGTTGGTAAACGACTCTACGGGGAAGTCTCCCTACTACATCTTATATGGGGTGGAGAAACGTCTTCCGTACGACTTCCTAACAAAACCACAACAACCTTTCTACAACATTGATAGGTACGCACAACAGCAGATGCATATGTTTTCCAAGATACACTCATTGGTTAGGTGTACGTTAAAAGCTACGAAGGTTGAAATGATGTCAAAACAACACAAACAGGCCGTCCCGGTGGAATTAAAAGAGGGTGACACAGTCATGATTAAGCAAGCGGAAAGGAGTTCGAATCTGGGGGCTAGATTTGTGGGTCCTTACCGAGTTGTTTGGAATGTCAGGGGAAATCGGTTCGAGGTTCTAGAGTCAAATAGTGGAGTCAGTCTAGAAGTTCACAGTGCTCGTCTGAAAGTAATTCCCTCACCTTTGGACCTTGATATTGGTAATTCCCCCTCAGAGTCAAATGTTCAACAAGATAATCCCAACACCCATAGCTATAACTTGAGACCACGGGTTTAAATACTTCATTCCCACCATTTTCAGATCATGATGTTGCGTTTTTCTGGTCATCTTGTTGTCCCTCGGTTCCCTGCTTGCAACGACACCCATCCACCTGAAGCCTGGCGCCCTCACGGCATACATAGGAGAGGTCTTCCTCATAGAAGATGTGCTCCTCGTAAAATATCCATATACTTCCTTGACCAACACCACAGACACAATCAGGATAGTCTCAGAAAAACTACTCGGCATGGCGGATGCCATACGGGCTACCAAGACTAGGGAATCAAAGGCACCTTCTAGTACCAACTCTCTGAATCTTTTTCAACTACTGGAGGATAGGATTCTGTTCTTACGAGGAAAAGTTGATGAGGTAGACATGGATTATAGTTTTCACTCAGTTCACTCTCGGGTAAAGAGGGGGTTGCTCAACATCGTTGGGTCCGCCTCAAAGTTCCTCTTCGGTACGGCAACCGACGATGACGTGCGCGATTTGCGGGACCACTACGCTCATGTACTTTCCTTTGCTGCCCGAAATCGCAGGGTGATCAACGCCAATTGTAGAAAACTTGCGCGGTTGCATACTCACATTGAGGAACTGCTAGAGCAAACAAATAAGATGGTAGAAGTTATCAACATTGTTGTCAAGAAGATCGACCTGGTGAATCAGTTTCTCCTCCTAGATCAGGCCTTGCATGTATTGGAAAACGTCATTAACTCTGTCGCAACGGCAAATCAGCAGGTTATTAGCAACATGGTTGATGCAGCGCACGGTAGAGTCACACCTGCCTTGTTCCCTCTACACGATTTGAGAACGACTGTCCATATCGGGTATCAAAATTATAGCCTCACACCTTTATTCAATCCAGACATGAGTCGATATCTTTACCCCTTGATTGAGTCCAGCCTCACCCCCGATGCCATAATCATTCATGTTCCATTTCAGACGGCGG
>NC_066538.1:11087250-11107250 GCF_024679095.1 Eriocheir sinensis
ATATAAAGAACACACTTACTTAAGACTATTTTTTTTTTAAGGTTGACATGCGTCAATTTGAATTGTCATTCTAAGATACTTTGTAATTATTACTAATTTAAATGATTTACTTAAAAAAAGAAGAAAAGAACAGACCCCAAATACAATATATATATATATATATATATATATATATATATATATATATATATATATATATATATAGATATATATATATATATATATATATATATATATATAGATCAGAGCTGGGCACTTCCGATCATAAGTCCGATCGTCCGATCTTCCGATCTGATCGGAACAGCAATTGGCGATCGGAATGCAAAGATTGGATCATCTTTGTAAAAGGTAATCGGACTGTGGAAATCGGAACTTCACAAACTAACTTCCGATCACCGATCACAAAAAAGAAAATATTTAGCGTTGTCATGGCAACAAGTGACTGCGGATTTCTTACAATTATTTTTATACACGTTGCTAAATAGTTACTTCAATAAGTGTCTTTATTTATAAAATTAAGCGATAATTATTGATCGTTAATTTATTTACTTCTGGTAAGGTATCGTGAACGAGACGCGCAGGCGCAAAGTCGCTTTATTTGCTTGGCGGGACTTGTTACACGACGCCATGACAGTGTGGTGTGTGCTGGCAGTAGTGGGCTTCCGCTCATTCCAGTAACCGAGTGGCCTGCCCCAGTTGTCAGTAATGCATTTTCTGCTGCAGTGTTACCACCCTCTAATGGCGGCAGTACCTTTTCGGGAAACCAACAAGACCTAAGCTAAAAGGGGGGGCTTCGCCCCGCCTCGATCCCCCCACCTTCTTATCTGAGGAGTAATGGGAGCAATGGGAGGAGTAATGGGAGGGGACATCTAGCTCATAATATAACCAGGCAGCTTAGAAGTAATTCTAGAGGAGTAACAGAGGACGGGCTAAGAATCTTCTATACTAACAGCAGGAGCCTCAGAAACAAGATAGACTTACTAAGGGGTGAAGCTTGTTCAGAAAATTTTGACATAATAGCGATCACTGAGACATGGATAGACACTGCTAATAGAAATTTTTGATCAGAATTTGAAATAACGGGTTATCAGATGTTTCACAAAGACAGAAGGGGCAGAAAGGGAGGTGGAGTTGCGCTATATGTTAAAGACTCACTTAAATGTTTAGTTAACAACTCAGTCAAAACTAACATGGATTCAGAATCAGTTTGGGTGGACGTTTACAAAGGGAAAGAAAAACTAACTCTAGGAGTTATATACAGGCCACCCAACCTTAACAGGCAGGACACGAGCATATTACTACAGGAGATTGGGAGGGCGAGTGTGAGTAGAAATGTCTGCGTAATGGGGGACTTTAATTATAGGAATATAGACAATAATTTAGTTAGAGTAATAGTAGAGGGGCAAGAACAGCATATACCACAGCGAACACTTAGAAAAGAAAACAATGATCCTAAGTGGATGACTCGTGGACTAAATAAAACACGAGATTGGGTTAAAGAAGGGAATTTATCAGAAAATAAAGAATGGGGAAACACATCTCAGGGGCCGGTACGTCGAACTATCTAGATTAGTTAAGAAAAACACCAGGATAGCAAAAAAGAACTATGAGATCAAAGTAGCAAATGAGGCGAAAAGTAATCCTAAGGGCTTCTTTCAGATGTATAGAATAAAAACACGGGAGAAAATTGGACCGCTGAAAACAAACACAGAGGAGCTAGTAGAAAATTACGAAAATATGAGCACATTGTTGAACGACTACTTCCTTTCAGTATTCACACAGGAGGATCGAACGACTATACCGGAAAGAGTTCAGGTGTACGAGGGCGGGGATGGCGATACATTGAGGGATATAATCATTACCTGGCAAGTAGTTCAGGATGAGATAGATAAGCTTAAGAAGAACAAGTCGCCAGGTCCTGACGGGATATTTCCGAGGGTATTAAAGGAGTTAGGTGATATAATCAGTGACCCACTAACCGACATCTTTAAGATGTCGGTAAATACTGGCTATGTGCCGAGCCTATGGAAAGTAGCTAATGTGACGCCGATTTTTAAAAAGGGGGACAGGTCAGTTGCTTCAAACTATCGCCCAATTAGCTTAACATCGGTTATAGGGAAGATGCTGGAGTCCATAATAGCCAGGAACATTCGGGAGCATTTAGAGAAACATAGATTAATTCAGGACTCGCAGCATGGGTTCACAAAAGGTAGGTCATGCCTCACCAATCTCTTGTCCTTCTACAATAAAGTATTTGAGGCGGTTGACAGAGATGAAAATTATGATGTAATCTATCTTGATTTTAGTAAAGCGTTTGACAAAGTTCCTCACCAACGACTGTTGCTTAAATTACAGGCTCACGGAGTAGAGGGTAAAGTTTTGAACTGGGTCAAGGCGTGGCTTAGCAATAGGAAGCAAAGAGTGCAAATCAATGGTAAAAGATCTGACTGGGGATGTGTTACGAGTGGGGTCCCACAAGGTTCGGTATTAGGTCCACTTTTGTTTATTATTTATATCAATGACTTAGACACAGGAGTTAGTAGTGATGTTAGTAAATTTGCAGATGATACCAAGATCGGTAGAGTAATTGAGTCGGATCAGGACGCTAGTATTCTCCAAGGTGAACTCAACAGATTATATGACTGGGCGGATAAATGGCAGATGGAGTTCAATGTAGGGAAGTGCAGTATTCTGAGTGTAGGTAGGAACAACCCCTCACATAACTATTGCTTAAATGACACTCTCATAAGTAGGTCTGGGTGCGAGAGGGATTTAGGGGTCTTAGTGAGCTCTGATCTCCGTCCAAGGGCACAATGCATTCAAGCTAGAAATCGAGCTAATAGGGTACTGGGATTTATTTCAAGGAGCGTAAGCAACAGAAGCCCCGAAGTCTTCCTCAAACTATATTTAGCCATAGACTTCACAACTAGTTGACGGGAAATCTCTTCAGTCTTGGCGCGCTGGCTTCGCGTAAGGGGCCGATTGTTATGGCGACTTTCACTGCGACAACTCAAACACACTCTGCGTTCTTACTCCGAATTTAAGTGGAAACAGGACGAAATCTTCAAGTTTTAGTGCATACAAGCAGGCAGGAGTGTCTCTAGAGTGATTTGGTCGAGGATTCAAGGTAACTTATATAAAATAGCACCATGTAACTTTAGGTTGAAATCTTTACGTAAAATGAATGATAACTGTAGGATAGTGAAGTCCACAGTTTACGTATTAGGAAACAAGAAATGTACGTTTAGTTAGCCTACATGGGCAACTCAGCTCAGTTCCCGCGTCGCTAACCTGCCTGGGGCACGCGTCAGCTGGGCACTTCCCTCTGTAAAGGATTATCGCTGTCCTGCCTCTGTTTACTCTCCAAGTAAAGGACCTAGTTATTCATCGTCGGCAGTGGATCGAGAAAAGGACGAGGAGACACAAGATATGAGGACGCCGCGACCCCGTGGAGTAAACTGTGGAGGAGCCGTACTACGCCATCAGTGCAGTGACTCAGTGTTGTGTGCAGTGCAGTGGTGTGTTCAGTGCAGTGTGGTAGTGAGGGGCTGTTCACACGTCCTACGGGGTCGAGTATGTGCATGGGAAGGCCAACGGACGAGCGTGCAGAACTTCATGGTGAGCAACAGGTTGGCCCAGCGCCTGCATTTGCTGAAGCTCGTCGGATTCTTCCCCGGGACGTGCAGGCCGACCTGGACCGGGCCAAGGCAGAGGAGAAGGAGGACGACGAGGTGATCTTGGCCCAGCTTGCCAGGGAGCTGGCCGACGACCACCGGACCCGCCGACGGACGAGTTGCTCCTCGCCGCGGTCGACCTGGCCAGGAAGGTCCAGGCCACTCTCTGGCCGAGTGCTGCAAGCAGGGCTTGCCCAGCAGGAGGAGATGAAGATTACCGTGGAGCTCGAGAGGGGACCCGCCCTCTGTGATGTTCGACGCCCTGGTCGAGCTGGTCGACAGGGAGGAGAGAGGGCCGGGGCGGTCCTGAAGCGGAGAGACGAGGGGCCGCGGGTCCTGAAGCGGCCATCTAGGGGCACAACCTGGCCAACACCATCTTGCCGCACATCAGCAGGTCCGGACGTGACCTCAGAAGAAGGAAGAACAAACAAGGCCTTGAAGCAGCCGACCGGCAGGAAGAGGAGTATCGAGGAGGCAGGAAGGAGACGGCGAGGAACAGGAAAGTGATTGTTCAGGACGAGGGGCCAGATAGCCGGCAAGACGTGTTGCAATAGTAGTGACAGAAATTCAACAAAAATAAGATGTGATTGTATATAGAAAATGAATATTTTGCTTTTGTTGAGTAAAATTAAGATGTTTGATTTATTAGATGTTAAATAATAAAAAAAATAAGTAGCTATTTGATTATCTCTGCATTTGGTGATGTTTGTGCATCTAGCGTAAAATCTGAGGATTTTATTTTTTTTTTTTTTTATATATATATAAAAAAACAATTAATCGGATTTTATTAGGGAACGACTTTGAATTTTTTGATACCGCGCGAGACTCACTCTCATATATATGCCTGGGAGGTGCCTGTTAGTTTTTCAGATCGCTAGCTGCTTTGTTTTGAAAATATTTAAATTTTAAATTTATGATTTAGCATTAGTTAGACCTCATCTTGACTATGCGGTTCAGTTCTGGTCACCCTACTATAGAATGGATATCAAAATGTTAGAATCGGTGCAGAGGAGGATGACTAAGATGATTCAGGGGTTGAGAAACTTGCCATACGAGGAAAGACTCAAATAGTTAAACTTGCATTCTCTAGAAAGGCGAAGGGTGCGTGGAGACATGATCGAGGTTTATAAATGGATGAAGGGCTTTAATAAGGGAGACATTCATAAGGTTTTGTTGGTAAGAGAACCGGGTAGGACACGAAGTAACGGGTTTAAACTGGATAAATTCAGATTCAACAGGGACATAGGCAAAAATTGGTTTACTAACAGGGTGGTGGATGAGTGGAATAGGCTTAGCAGTCATGTGGTGAGTGCCAATACAATTGTCACATTCAAAAATAGACTAGATAAATTCATGGACAGCGATATTAGGTGGGGTTAGATACACGGGAGCTTAGGGTCAAAGGAGCTGCCTCGTACAGGCCTACCGGCCTCTTGCAGACTCCTGCGTTCTTATGTTCTTATGTTCTTAACCGCGGGGAGGGCTTTGCCTTCCCTTGACCCCCCCCACACCCACCCACCCGTCGGGCTTCCGGCCCCCGCAACAAGAGGAGGAGGAGGAAGGAGGTCTCGCGAGACAGCGCAACAAGCCGCCCAGACCACGGACCAAACAAACGCCCCATACCCCTCCCATCCAAGAACTTATCTAACTTCTTCTTGAATGTATCTATCGTGTTGGCGCTCACCACATGACTTCTACGTCTGTTCCACTCATCCACCAGTGTTGGTAAACCAATTCTTGCCTGTCTTTGTTGAACCTGAAATTATCCAACTTAAACTCATTGCTACGTGTCCTAACCGGTGTGGTGTCATCTGCCATCCACGTATCCTAAGACATCCCATCCAATCTGCGCATGCGCGTGATTTGTTTACAAACAAAGGGTGGATGAATTGCGACACAGTACCGTGTCTTTGTCGACTGCCTATCGCGATATGTCCCACCTGAGGTTTTTTTTAATAATTTTTAAAGTAAATGTTGACGTATGATTTTAATTTGAAAATTGCTTGAAATATGAGTTTCTTCCTGCACCCTTTGTATGTTAGTAAATGAGGTAAATGAGGTATGTCAGTAAATGTGATAAATGAGATAACCCGCTCGCCTTGTATGTCGAAAAATGTGATAAATGAGATAACCTGCACCCCTTGTATGTCGGCAAATGTGATAAATGAGATAACCTCCACCCTTTGTATGTCGGTAAATGTGATAAATGAGATAACCTACACCCCTTGTATGTCGGTAAATGTGATAGATGAGATAACCTGCACCCCTTGTATGTCGGTAAATGTGAAAAATGAGATAACCTACACCCCTTGTACGTCGGTAAATGTGATAAATGAGATAACCTGAACCCCTTGTATGTCAGTAAATGAAATGAGATAACCTACACCACTTATAAGTCGGTAAATGTGATAAATGAGATAACCTGCACCCCTTGTATCTCGGTAAATGTGATTAATGAGATACCCTACACCCATTGAATGTCGGTAAATGTGATGAATGAGGTACCCTACACCCCTTGTATGTCGGTAAATGTGATAAATAAGGTACCCTACACCCCTTGTATGTCGGTAAATGTGATAAATGAGGTAACTTTTTTTTCAGGGGCCTGGTGGTCGGGCCAAGCCCGTCATGGCGCAGGCAATTTTTATAGTGGCGCTAGTTATGTTTGGCTCATGCTGCCCTCTGGAACTCATTTTTGATTCGCTTGTACGGTTTCTTCTAGAATTCGGGATGATAGGTGGTCTTCTGGACAGCCTGTGAGTAGTCTTAAGCCACTCGGCGGTGACTAAAAAATCCCAGGTGGTAGCGTGGGGATTCGAATCGATGTTGTCCATAGCGTGATGAATGCTGGCCCCGCACGCTAATCACTCAGCCACCGCCTACCCTTGTATGTATGTCAGTAAATGTGAAAAATGAGGTAACCTAAACCCCTTGTATGTCGGTAAATGTGATAAATGAGGTAACCTGAAACCTTGTATGTCAGTAAATGTGATAAATGAGATAACCTGCACCACTTGTATGTCGGTAAATGTGATAAATGAGATAACCTAAACCCCTTGTATGTCGGTAAATGTGATAAATGAAATAACCTACACCCCTTGTATTTCGGTATTTGTGATAAATGAGATAACCTACACTCTCTTCTGATTGATGGTCATGTTTCTCAGATTCTCTCCATTTAATGGTAGGCTATTATGGGGTCCATGTCATTCATGAATTTGGCCATTTTCCCATAAAAGCTGCCATGCTGTCTTGCCGCCATCTTGCCTGGACCAACTACGATATCAACACTGTGTTTGTAAACATCGTGTTCCGCGCAAGCACAGATCAGGATGGGACGTTTTAGGATGCATGGATGGCAGATGACACAACACCGGCTCACTTATAATTAAAACCTTATTCCTTATGTTCTTCTTGTAACTAATTTATTTATGGACCAATATCTTTTATTCAGAAAGCTATTTAATCAGGAAGGATAGGAGATTAATGATCACTATCGCTTGTTTTATAATAGAATACGCAGTAAAAAATGTTTCCTAGATATCGATGATAAAATATTAAAAAGTTGAAAAATGGTTGTCAAAAATCTAAATCGACTTCAAACAAAAGTTAAAATAGCGAACATAATTCCTTTTTCATACATTCAGAAATTTAATAAAAAGAGTAGGCTTATATAAATGCATAAAATAAGAAGTTAACATTATTCTTTACAATGTCCTATATACCAAAAGAAAGAGGAAAAATAAAAATATTTATCAGCAAATAATTAAGTTATTACTTTTTTGAAATTATTACTTAAGAACGCCTATAATAGGTGTTTCTTGTAGTTATCATTTAAAAAAAAATAATAGTAACTATAATAAGTTTTAATGATCGGATGATCGGAATGGTGATCGGAACAGCAGTACTGAAAAAATGATCGGGTGATCGGAATCGGATCAGTTGCCCAAAGTGATCGGATGATCGGGGATCGGAACAGCAAAAAAGTATATATATATATATATATATATATATATATATATATATATATATATATATATATATATATATATATATATATATATATATATATATATATATATATATATATATATATATATATATATATATATATATATATATATAAATATATATATATATATATATATATATATATATATATATATATATATATATATATATATATATATATATATATATTACATCTTCGCTTATGGCGCCTGTAAGCTTGTTTTTTGGGCCTGATGGTATGGCCCAGCCCGTTGTGGCGCAGGCAAGTGTTTATAGTGGCGCCATCTTGCATTGGCTCATGATGCCCCCCGGAGCTCATCTTTAATCCTAGAATTTAGAGTCCGGGTTGATGGGTGGTCTTCTGGACAGCACGTGGGTAGTCTTAGGGCACTCGGCGGCGGCTGAAAAATCCCAGCTTGGTGTCATCGGGCGGGGATCGAACTCGCGTCGTTCTGAACGCGGCGCCGTCACGCTATCAACTGAGCCACTGCCTCCCCAATAAATATCTATATATATATATATATATATATATATATATATATATATATATATATATATTTATATATATATATATATATATATATATATATATATATATATATATATATATATATATATTTATATATATATATATATATATATATATATATATATATATATATATATATATATATATATATATATATATATAAAACCCACCAGAAAAACACTTGGCTGGGTTTAAAAAAAAAGCTTATTCCTAAAACTTTTTTATACCAACGCAGCGTTTTTAAAATTTCAGCCTGACAGTGACAGTGCCCAGGGTAGCCTGGCAGTGATAGTGCGTTGCTGATAGTGGCAGACACTGCTGTGTGAAGCTTTAAAATAGATGCCTCAGGAAAGAGAGCGTCTTCAGCTGACGACACATATCCCGCACATAAAATAAATTAAAATATTAGTATTCCCATGTTTAAATATATATATATATATATATATATATATATATATATATAGAGAGAGAGAGAGAGAGAGAGAGAGAGAGAGAGAGAGAGAGAGAGAGAGAATAAGTCAAGTAAAAACAGTCCAAGAACAGGAGAAACTGAAGTAGGAAGAGATGAAACAGAGTATATGAATGAAGAAAAAAAACGAGGAGAGGAGAAGGATGAGAAAGATGAAGAAGAGGAAAGAGGTGAATGAGATAAGACAGATCTTGGTCGAGAAGGTGGAGAATGAAAAGGACGTGGATAAGAACGACGGAGAAACGGACGAAGACGAGGAAGAAGAATACAAGGAGGAGGACGAGGAAGACGTAGAAATAATGAGTTGGAAGGACAAAATTAGAAGAAAGATGGAAACTGTAAAGAGCGTGAAAAAGACGAGAAAACGGATGAGTAGAGAGATATAAAGTGAAGAGAAGAGGATAGAAGAAATGTTTGCCAGGGAGGAGAGGAAATCGATCACATATTGGAGAAAGGTGGAGAGAAAATTTGGGCCCTTGAAGTGTTAGCGTTCGTGTCGAAAGTTAAGGGAAGGAAAAGACGGTGGAATCTTCTTCAGAAAAGAGATGGAATGTAGGAAAAAAGTGAAGAACGGGAAATAGGTGGTGGCGTGGTGTGTAGTGGTAGTGATGGTTGTAGCAAATGGTTGGGATGTGGAAATATGGAGGAAAAGAAGGAAGAAGAAAATGAGGAAGAGGAGGATGAGTATGGGGACCAGAAGGAGGAGGAGGTGGGGGAGGTGAAGGAAGAGGAAGAGGAGAAAACCGATAAGGATATGAACAAGAAGGTAAAGGCTGAACATCATAGACCGGAGAGAGAGAGAGAGAGAGAGAGAGAGAGAGAGAGAGAGAGAGAGAGAGAGAGAGAGAGAGAGAGAGAGAGAGAGAGAGAGAGAGAGAGAGAGATTTACATAGATTTACATAGAAAATCAGACCACACAGACCCCATGGTCCAGACTTGGTGGTCTGTCCTTAAACCTATGTGATTTTACATTAATCAGAAGACTCCAAAACGTTGCATTTCTACTCTAGTTGATATTAAGTTGAAGGAAGTGACGGTCGAGCTTATTTTTGAAGGAGTCAATCGTGTTACACTGGACCACTGACGGTGGAAGCTTATTCCATTCTCGCACTACAACGTTGGTGAAGAAAAATTTGGTGCAGTCTGAATTTACTTGTCTACATCTGAGTTTTACGCCATTGTTCCTCGTACGCAAAGTGTCATCGATCATAAACAATGTTGATCTGTCTACATTCATGAAACCATTAAGTATTTTAAAACATTCGATCAGTTTTCCTCGGAGGCGACGTTTCTCAAGAGAGAACATGTTAAGGGTAGAAAGCCTTTCTTCGTAGGATTTGTTGCGCAAGGAAGGGATCATTTTCGTTGCCCGACGCTGAACACCTTCTAATTTAGCAATATCCTTTGCATGGTGGGGAGACCAAAACTGTACCGCATATTCCAAGTGGGGTCTGACTAAACTGTTGTAGAGCGGGAGTATTACATCTTTATTCTTGAATACAAAGTTTCTTTTAATGAAGCCCAACATTCTGTTCGCTTTATTTGCTGCATCGATGCATTGCTGTGAGAATTTGAGGTTTGACGCGATTTTGACCCCCAAGTCTTTGACGCATTGAACGCTTTTGAGTTTGACGCCGCGCATTTCGTATTCGAACTTCTTATTCCTCGTTCCAACTTGAAGGACCTGGCACTTGTCTACGTTAAAGGGCATCTCCCATCTATCCGACCAAGCTGAAATTTTGTGCAAATCCTCTTGGAGGCTTTGCCTGTCTTCGTCAGTGAGAACCGAGTTGCCAATCTTTGTGTCGTCTGCAAATTTACTAATTCGGTTATTGAGTCCAACATCCACGTCGTTGATGTAAATAATGAAGAGGACTGGGCCAAGGACCGAGCCCTGAGGGACGCCACTAGTGACAGGCGCCCACTCTGAGTTAAATCCGTCAATCACTACTCTTTGTTGTCTGTTGCTCAACCAATTCGCGATCCATTGGTTTACTTGACCGTCAATACCTATTTGCTTTAATTTGTAAAGTAATTTATGATGCGGGATTTTATCAAACGCTTTCTGAAATCAAGATAGACTACGTCCAGTGATTTGGTTACGTCATAAACAGTGAAGAGGTCGTTATAAAAGGTTAATAGGTTTGATAGGCAGGATCTTTTGTTTCGGAAGCCATGTTGTGAGTCCCCAATCAATGAGTGGCTTTCAAGGTAATTCACAATTTTGTCTCTAATTATGCCCTCAAGTAGCTTACCTACAACCGAAGTTAGACTAATGGGCCTGTAATTACCTGGTACTTTTTTGTCTCCTTTCTTGAAAATCGGTGTCACGTTAGCCTTTTTCCAATCTGAAGGGACGATGCCTTGTCGCAAGGACATATTGAATACGGTTGTGAGGGAGGAGACTATTTCGCTCTTTGTTTCTTTCAGCAGAGTTGGATATACTTTGTCAGGTCCAGGACTTTTATTTGTTTTAAGTGAATGGAGAGCTTTAAGGACTTCATCGGTTGTTATTTCAAAATTAGGCAATGCATGCTCGAGATTTACAATAGTACTGGTGTTGGTGGTAGCGAGAGGAAGACTGTTAGTATTAAACACCGAGGAAAAGTAATTGTTTAAGAGGTTTGCAATGTGTTGGCTGTCAGTCACTAGTGCACCGTCGCTGTTTGTTAAAGATCCAATACCACTTTTGATCGCCTTTCTGTTGTTTATGTAACTGAAGAAAGATTTCGGATTATTTTTACAGTTGGCTGCAATATTTTCTTCGTATCTACGCTTTGCCTGACCTACTAGTCTTTTTACTCGTCGCCTGGCATCATTATAAAGTCTAATGTTTTCGGGAGTGCTGTAAAACAATTTTCTCTCATTGACTGATTGTTTAGAGAGAGAGAGAGAGGCAGTAACCAAAATGGTAAACAAAAATGATATTGTAAATGAACGCCCCATAATTAATGACAGAGAACACTACGAAAAAAAATAGACCAAGCAAATAATAAAAGATCAGGCATATGTGCAAACAAAAGAAGACACAGGAACCTCAACACAAAAAATATAGAGAATCAAACACACAAACAAAGTTTCCATTAAGAGGAATTCGAAGAAAAGGAGGTGGATAACGATGCCAATGAATTATATGAGGACGAGAATCATGGGACGTTGCACTCCTATTAGGATCGTAAAGTGGGCCACTGGAAAAAGGTCACCTCCTCATTCGACCCCGAACGCCTTATTCATTTCCTTTCATTCTTCCAGATCTCGTAAATAAGTGACAATTGTGCAGTATCAAAACTGTAACCGCACAGGTTGTAAAACTGATATATATTCACAGTTCTAATTTGATATTAATATAACGAATATACCTCAATTTTTAAAATCAGCATATAATATCAATTAAATAGGAAAAATACAAGAAAAACTAAAAAAAAAAATTATAAGTATGAAAATAAATGCATTAAAGAAAGTTTGCCAAAAGATTCAAAGCCAGGGAATGGCTCATCATGCTCTCTAAAGACAATTTCTCTTACTTTTCACACAACACAATATACACGCAACACACACCACCACATTTTTTTTTCAAAATTCAAAATTTATGATGACGAACAAACAATCTGCCTCGGAGTCCTCATCTGAGGGGGAGGGGGGGCACAGATACCCCACAAGAGGTGTCTTGATAACTCCTCGAACTTTCTATTCATAAACTTTTGCAACATTCGCGGTCTTTGCTCTAACATACATTCTGTGGAACCCCACCTCTCCTCCTCTAAATTTCACCTTCTTATCCTTACCGAAACACAGGTTTCTAGGGCTACTGACGGCAATCTCTACTCTGTTCCCTCCTGCTATATCTTAACTTTCATTCCAAAGCGGGATGTTGCGCCTACGTGCGCAACGACATCACTGGCTCTCGTGCCCACGACCTTGACTCTTCTGAATTTTCCACCATCTGGATAATACTTCATTGTCATTCTAATAGTAAGTACATTTGTGCTGTTTATCTCTCACCTATTTAACCAACTATGTAAAATACTTTGGCTATTTGAACTTTAAAGTGGAGCACATCTTGTCCCACTCTCCCTTCGCTGAAATCTCCATCCTAGGAGATTGCAATGTTCACAACCAGCTTTGGCTTTCATCCTCTTTCACTGACCAGACTGGTGAACAAGCCACAAGTTTTGCTCTCCTCCATGACCTTGGGCAGTTGGTTCAGCACCTTACACGTATTCCTGACCGCCTTGGAAGCACACCCATCATTCTAGATATCTTCCTAACCTCTAACCCTTCGGCTTACTCTGTCAAACTGTTCTCTCCGTTGGACTTCTCCGATCACAACCTTATTTCAGTATACTGTCCCATCGCTACAGTACAGCCAGAAGCCAGAAGCATCGCCACCGAAGAGGCGATGCTTCTGGCATTTTGCTTCAGCTCGGTGGGACGACCTGAGGTTGTCCTTTTCCGACATACCCTTGGAATAATTACTGCTTCCAGGAGAGAGACCCCTCAGTGTGTGCCCAGGGCATCACTGAAGTGATTGTCTCTGGAATGGAGGCACACATTCTACGTTATTTCTCTACTCCTGATGTTAAAATGACTTGGTTTAATCATGCTTGTTATCGTGCTCTGAAAGATAGAGAATAGACTTTCAAAACGCATCAGAGCGTTCTCACTCCAGCTATTCAATCATTTTCGCCCGGAATGGTGCCAAATCTATTATCTGACTAACCAAAAACTCTTTCATAAATAGAAAGTGCCGCAACCTTGTTATCTCTAATTATTCCAGAGATATATGGCACCTAGCCAAAAACACATTTGTCTCTAAGGCTGAACTTTTCGCTCATACTTTCTCTAAAAACTCCTCTCTGGACGATTCAGGGCATATTCCTCCTTCTCATCCCCTTTTGACTCCCTTATGCCTGTTAATAAGATTCTTAGGAATTATGTTTTCTATGCAATCTCTGGCCTGAATCATCAGAAGGCTTATCAACCTGATGGAGTGCCTCCTATTGTCCTTAAAAAACTGTGCTTCCGTGCTGACTTTCTGCCTGGTCAAACTCTTTCGTCTCTGCCTGTTAACATCTACCTTTCCTTCTTGCTGGAAGTATGCCTACATACAGCCTGTGCCTAACAAGGGTGACCGTTCCAATCCCTCAAACTATCGTCCTATAGCTTAACTGTCCTGTACCTTTATCTCCAGTTTCATTTCCGGCCGTTCTATCTCTGCTGTAGTAAAGAATCACTGTTCCTCCCTTCAATCTATCAACAGAGGTGTCCCGCAGGGCCCTGTCCTATCTCCCACACTCTTTGTATTATTCATCAATGATCTTTCCAAAGCAAACTGTCCTATTCACTCGTACGCTGATGACTCTACTCTGCATTATTACACTTCTTTCAACAGAAGACCCCGCCAACGGAGATGAAACTGGAGATAAAGGTACTGAGAGAAGGATAGAAACCGTAGGAGGGTAGTTTGGAAAGCAAAGATTCGTGCCAGACCCTATCAAAGGCTTTTGATATGTCTAGAGCAACAGCAAAAGTTTCACCGAAACGGCAAAGAGAAGATGACCAAGAGTCATTTAGGAAAGTAAGATGATCGCCAGTAGAACGCCCCTTGCGGAACCCATACTGGTGATCAGGAAGAAGGTTAGAAGTGGATAGATGCTTAAGAAACTTCCGGTAAAGGATCGATGGAAAAGCTTTAGATAGGAAGGAAAGTAAAGCTATAGGGCGGTAGTTTGAAGGATTGGAACGGTCACCCTTCTTAGGCACAGGTTGCATGAAGGCTAACTTCCAGCAGGAAGGAGAGGTAGATGGAGACAGGAAGAGACGAAAGAGTTTGACCAGGCAAGGTGTCAGTACGAAAGCACAGTTTTTAAGGACAATAGGAGGCACTCCATCAGGTTCATAAGCCTTCTGAGGGTTGAGGCCGGAGAAGGTATAGATAACATCATTCTTAAGAATTTTAATAACAGGCATAGCGGAGTCAGAGGGAGGATGAATAGGAGGAATATGCCCAGAATCATCCAGAGTGGAGTTTTTACAGTAAGTTTGAGCGAAGAGTTCATCCTTAGAGATAGATGAGACGGCGGTGCTGCCGTCAGGGTTAAGGACAGGAGGGAAAGATGAAGAAGTGAAATTGGAGATATTTTTGGAAGAATTAGAAAAAGAAAGGTTTTAACATTTCCTATGGATCAAAGAGCTTTTGGTAAGTCGAAGAATTAGATCTGGCATGATTCCGGCAGAAATTTAAAGATCATGATTAGCAGGAGTGCGAAGGCTCTGGTACCTTTTGTGAGCTGCCTCTCTATCTTTGATAGTACGAGAAAAAGCGTGATTAAACCAAGGCGTTTTAGAACGAGGAGCACATAAAGTACGTGTAATGTGTGCCTCCATTCCAGAGACAATCACCTCTGTGATACGCTGGGCACACACAGAGGGGCTCTCTTCTGGAAGTGGTAATCATTCCACGGGAAATCGGAGAAGTACATTCTCAGGTCGTCCCACCGAGCGGAAGCAACATGCTAGAAATATAGCCTCTTCGGTGGGTCCAGAGGTTGTACAGGTGCGATAGGACAGGATACAGAAATAAGGTTGTATCGGAGGAGCCCAACGGAGAGAACAGTTTGACACAGTAAGCAGAAGGGTTAGAGGGGAGGAGGAGGTCTAGTATGTCGGGGTAGTCTCCAAGACGGTCGGGAATACGTGTAGGGTGCTGAACCAATTGCTCTAAATCACTGAGGATAGCAAAGTTGTAGGCTTGTTCAACAGGTTGGTCAGTGAAAGAGGATGAAAGCCAAAGCTGGTGGTAAACATTGAAATCTCCTAAGATGGAGATTTCAGCGAAGGGAGAGTGGGTCAAGATGTGTTCTACTTTAGAGTTCAAGTAGTCAAAGAATTTTACATAATTAGTAGAGTTAGATAAGAGATAAACAGCACACATGTATTTTGTAATAGAATAACAATGAAGTTTTAGCTAGATGGTGGATAATCCTGAAGAGTCATGGTCGTGCGCACGAGAGGAAGTGATGTTGCATACGTAGACCCAACATCCAGCTTTAGATTGAAATTAAGGATAGAGATAGTAGGAGGGAACAAAGTAGAGATTGCTGTTACTAGCCCCCGAGACTTGTTTTTCGGTAGGCTCTGTTCGTAGGGCCTGGTGGTCGTCCCCATCCCATTGTGGAGCAGACAAGTGTATACATATATATATATATATATATATATATATATATATATATATATATATATATATATATATATATATATATATATATATATATATATATATATATATATATATATATATATATATATATATATATATATATATATATATATATATATATATATATATATATATATATATATATATATATATATATATATATATATATATATATATATATATATATATATATATATATATATATATATATATATATATATATATATATATATATATATATAGTACGACGTAGTACACACACTACTTGTTGGATATGATGATGGGTGGATTTATTTAAATTTGAGTTTTTTTTTTAAGTATTGTAAAAGAGACACCTCAAGGACAAAAAAAAAACGCCTTACAGACGCTCCTGCATTTTGCATATTATAAAGGAGGCATTTCAATGGCAAAAAAAAAAAAAAATACAAGAGTTCTGCTCCTGCAGAGGGGATAGTGGAAGTATTTCAAATAAATGGTCACATTAGCCCTAATAAATTGATGCTGGAAGGATATGCTTATTTGCATTCTAATTGTGTAATAAAGTTCAATGTTTTATTTGTAAGTATATTTTCAGATTTTTGCATTTTGTTAGGTATTTTAACTATTTAATTATTAAAATCCTTCATGTATTATCTCTATCATTTTTTAATTTTTTTCTGTTTCCTGATTTTTAAATTTTTATCTTATTATTCCTTACTTCTTCATTCCCTCCTCCACGTTTCTCCCTCATCAAAACACAAACTCAAACGCTCAAATGTATGAGGAAAATACGGCAGAGAAAACATAAATACAGACTCTTCTCTATCTCTCTCTCTCTCTCACCTAACAAGTTACATTTCCGCTTATAGAGCCGGTAGGCTTTTTTCAGGGGGCCAGATGATCGGGCCAAGCCCGTCGTGGCGCAGGCAATTTTTTATAGTGGCGCCAGTTATGTTTGGTTCATGCTGCCCCTCGGAACTCATTCTTGATTCACTGGACGGTTTCTTCTAGAGTCCGGGTTGATGGGTGGTCTTCTGGAAAGTATGTGGATAGTCTCAGGCCACTCGGCGGCGACTGAAAAACTCCATGTGGTAGCGTGGGGATTCGAACCGACGTTGTCCATGGCGTGGTGAATGTGAGCCCAGCACGCTAACCACTCAGCCACCGCCTATCCCTGTTTCTCAAAAGTTTACAAAACTACTATTAAACTATCTTCTTTATTTCCTAACTAGAACTTTATCTTTCCTGTAACATTTTCCCTTCACAGAATAGCTTTTTTCCTTATTTGGAGTACGGTCTTTGGCATTGTTTTTCTTTTACGTAATTTTTTTTTTCCAATTTTCAAGAACCTGATTATTTTGGGGGGTAAAACGCAGGACTAGAATTTTCATGAGGTATTTCAGGAGAGGTTTGTCAAGTCTTGCTGACGATGTCAAGAGCCATTTTAATGCAAAGTAACTCCTACTTGGTTATCGAGCCCTAAGGAAGCTCCCCCACAAGTCTCTCTCAGAAGACTTCTATCCATACAAAAGATGAATGCTTCGTGTCAGACATGGATGGGCAGACTTTGACCAGTATATGGCGGGCCCTCCTTGTGGGCATCTCCCAAGTGCTGGGTTGCAAACGGCAGATTGTGAGCCACCCATTGTTGGAAGCCAATCATCTCCTTACGGCTAGTGAGGCACGAGGATGCAAAGTCTTTGTGTCCTCTGGTGCTTACAGGATAACTAGATGAAACAGTACAGTCTCTTCTTGGGAGCGGCAAGTACATTGATATGTTGGAAAATTTCACATACCTTGGTAGCTTAGTCCATAAGTGTGTCAAGAAGTGTACAGTGGCCTGACTTGAACTACGGTGCTCTGTTATCGATCAGAATAAAACTATAGCGTTGCCGATACTTGTACAGAAGAAAAAAAATCCGGGTCTTCAAGTCGCTAATATACATCTTGTCCAACTACGGTGGTGACATATGGACACATTTGTTTTATAATGTTGGAAGCAGCTCAAGGGCAAAATACATAGAAGCAAAAAAGCCCGCCAAGAAATGCTCCTATAAATGGCAGTAGAGTTGAGTGGCCAGAAGAGAGGTAAATTTCGGATGGAGAGGTGGTTTCGTCATTCACTCTTCATGGAGGTTAAGTAGCATACAGGAGGAAATACAGGTGAAGGAAGGCTGTGCCAGAGTTTACCAGCGAAAGGAATAAAAAATGGAGATGCTGGTTAACTCTTACATAAGGGACTTAAGGCATTATAGGGATGAGCTACATTTGAGTACAGCTGGGCCGCGGGATGGGTGAAGATATGCATTTAACAAGTGCTGAAGATCATTCAGCGAAAATATATTGAAAGAAGTTAGAAAGAAAGGCAACATTGCGGTGGAATATAAGAGACTGTCAGTAAGAGGTTGATGAGACGAAAGGCCTTTGCCTCTACTCTCTCAAAAGGGATGTGTGTATATGTGGAATCTCTGAACACATGAGATACAAACTCCGTACGCGGGTGGACAAGGCCATTGTATTTGGACGACGTATGGGAGGGGGAAAATATCTGGTGGAGACGATACAGAACGGCTAACCTCTAGGAAGATGATATACTAAGACAAGAGATGTGAGGTTTCCAGTTGGGAATCTGAGTTAAGGATAAACCCAGAACGTTTACTGGAGAAGGGGGGAGCTGAATGTTATCGAAAAATAGGAAATAGTTGTTTGTAAGATTGAGTCGCGTTGACAAGTGGATAAATTTAGTTTTTGAGCCATTAAAGGACATCACGTACCTCCTGCCACGTTTATAAATAAATTATAGTAGAGTCTAAGATTAAGCGATCTGAAGCTTCCAGCCGAGAGTCTTGTAATTCCTTTTGAGGCGGTCCTCCCTCTGACGATGTTAAGTAATGCAGGGTAGAGTCATCGGCGTAAGAGTGAATGAGACATTTCATTTTGGAAATATCATTCATCAACAAAAGATAGATAGTACGGGATAGAACAGAGCCCCGCGGGACACCGTAGTTGATAGGTTTAGGGAAGAACAGTGACCGTTTACCATAGCAGCGAAAGACAATATCCAGCTTTGAATTCAAAGTTAGGATATAATAATAATAGAAAGAGGGAACAGAGAAGAGATTACAGTAACTATAGAAACCTGTGCTTCGGTTAGAAGGTGAGGTTTAGAGAATGAGAGACGGTGTTCCACATAAAGAGAAGAGCTAAGACCGCAAATGTTGAAAAAAATTATGAAAAATAGTTGGAAAGCCTCTAAAGTTGGTTGCTGAATATAGAGTCCGATCGGGACGCCGAGGCGGGCTTTTACAACCTTTCATTACAAATTATTATTTTTGAGGAAATGGTGTGTGTTGCGTGTATGTAGCCTGTTGTGGGAAGTAAGAATATTTGTCTTTAGAGAGCATGCTGAACTACTCTATTGCGCTAATGAGACGATAAGAAAACGAAAAGTGAGGACATGGGACGGTCTTTGATAAGGTCACAGCCCTTTATCGATTCCCGTACATAATTTAATTCACCGGAAGGGGCTTACACCCGTTTTGGCAGCTGTTTAATTGCCTGCTCCCTTGACCTGAAGAGGCGAATTGATGCCTTTCGTAATATGTGACTAAGTAGATCCATAGGATATTGCCGGAATGACTTCGTATGAAACCGGCGATTATTCCGTGAGACTGGTATAAGGGCTATTTGGTGTAAAATTTGTGAACCCTAACTCTTCATACAAAAGCATGTAGCACAGCACTCAAAGGTCACCCCTTTTCACCGGGTAATTCGTAACACGGGCAGGTAGATCGAGCCTGCCATGACGTTCTTAGGATAAAAAGGGGTCCTGCATGGAGACGTGCATGGAGACGTTTAGCAGATGTGAGCGATGTGATTCACCCCCGGCGTATGCACCTACCAATTAATTGATAGATTTGCGTAGGAAAAGTTAATCCTAACAACTCTATTACCCTTCATAATAACAGGCCCTCTCTCTCTCTCTCTCTCTCTCTCTCTCTCTCTCTCTCTCTCTCTCTCTCTCTCTCTCTCTCTCTCTCTCTCTCTCTCTCTCTCTCTCTCTCTCTCTCTCTCTCTCTCTCTCTCTCTCTCTCTCTCTCTCTCTCAGCTTTGGTTGTT
>NC_066538.1:11112250-11161979 GCF_024679095.1 Eriocheir sinensis
CTCTGCTAGACAATGCAAGATAATTCGTATCTTAGGATAACCCTGAAAAATACGCCATTCTGCAAAAATCAATAAATGTATATCTACCTATCCATCTATTTATCTATCTATATCCAGTGTTGGGCGTAGCGGCACTACTAGTAGCGCCGCTACGTAACGAAGCTACTTTTTTAGTAGCTGTAGCGTTAGTGCCACTCTTTTTTAGAAAGAGCGGCAAAAACGGCATCGGCGCTACATTTTTAAGTAGGGCTAGTCACTACTCGATACTTGCTACTCGGGGTGGACCAACTACGTACGTGATGAAACCGCGAATGAAACGTATATAGTTCAGTGGGCTGAGCCGCGGCCCGTCACTCTTGTCAGTCATGGTCTCAGTCGCCCGCCTCGAGGCATGGGACAGTGTTTGGGTAGCAACAAGGAGAGTTAGACGTAGCTACAGTATCCTCTTGCTTGACGCAATAAATGTAGTAGTAGCGGTAGTGCACTACATTTATAAATTAGTAGCTGTAGCGGTAGTGCCACTACAATTTGACTGAAGTAGTGGTAGCGGCAGTGCCACTACTTTTAGCAGGTAGTGCGCACAACACTGTCTATATCTATATCTATCTATCTATCTATCTATCTATCTATCTATCTGATACACACACACACACACACACACACACACATATATATATATATATATATATATATATATATATATATATATATATATATATATATATATATATATATAGATATATATATATATATATATATATATATAATTTTATTTCGCCCAACGGCATATATATAAAAGAAAAAACAGGACAAGTAAACGAACGAGATCAACGGAGATACATACACACTTAAATAGATGACAGCTTATAATTATATATGCGTGTGCATGGCACACTTACGCACAATCTACACGAACAGTTGGCCCAGCCACTCCCGCCGCATAGATCCACATACATAGGCCGACCTCTGTCTGACGAAGGTGATGATGGTGTTTCCAGATTGTTCCACTCTACTCATACTGTACGCGGCGTGGCGTCGCAGCACAGCCAGACAGTTCATCCGTGCCCGGTGAAGGCCTCGGAAGAGCTAGTCCATCTAGGAAGCCCGAGAAGCCGCTTGAGGATGTCGTTATGACAAACCCTAAGACGGTTCATGGGGGCAGCCCTATACCGCGACCACAGCGAGTTGCAGTAGGGAGAGTAGCAGTGACTCCTGAATAACTCCAACTTCACCTCCGTGCTGCAGAAGGAGAATTTCCTCAGCAGCGTGTTGCCGATGACTGTGAGCTTGGTGGTCTGCTTCTTGATGTCATCATCATTGGTCCTTTCCATGTTGATGACATGGCTGAGGTATGTGAATCTATCCACAAATGTAAGTGCACTCCCACTTAGCCACGCTGATGTCTGGTAGTGTAGTGCCGACTTGCCTGATGGGCGAGCCTCCCATAACCCACTTAGCCAGGGGGGTACCTCTTTGGCCGACTGGTAAAGCTTAGGAGTGGCTCTCCCGTTACGTTGGCCGCGGGTTCGATCCCCGGCGCCGGCAAACCTTTCCTTGTCTGGATTAATTTCTCGTGTGTTTCGTTACACGCAGAGATCGTGTTGGCGTATAGTAAAAGAAAAAATTCTGTCATTTCACTGGTGGCATAGCGGTGGCATCCTCTCCTGTGGTTCTGTTGTGTCACCCCGAGAGGGTAACAGGTAGAGTGATGGCCCATGCCCTCCGAGGTTCATAGAAAATGGAAACTCAACACACACAAATTAATCTAAATGGGAATGGGGAGACGTGTAGTGCCGACTTGCCTCATGGGCGAGCCTCCCATAACCCACTTAGCCAGGGGGGTACCTCTTTGGCCGACTGGTAAAGGAGTGGCTCTCCCGTTCCGCTGGTCGCGGGTTCGATCCCCGGCGCCGGCAAACCTTTCCTTGTCTGGATTAATTTCTCGTGTGTTTCGTTACACGCGGTGATCGTGTGGGAGTGTAGGTAAGAGTAAACATTCTGGCATTTCAGTAGTCCACCCTTGAGTGTGGCGGCGGCACTACCATGCACTCTGTTTTGGTGGTGTTGTAGACAATATCGTGCGTGGCAGCATACGCCTGACACACTCCAATAAGGCCCTGCAGATCCTCCACTGTGGGCGCCATCAGTACCATGTCATCAGCATAGTTCAGCGAATTGATGCACCTATCATGTAAGTGGTAACCTGTGCTTGTGTCACGCAGAGCGGCAGTGAGATCATCTGTGTAGATGTTGTAGTACAAGTAGGGAGACAGGATCCCTCCCTGGCGAACACCATTGGCTGTCATAAATGGCAGCGAAATGGAAGCCCCCATTTTACAGCAAATTCCTTTGTAGTGTACCAGTACATTAGGAGCTTGGCAATGTACCCAAGATTTGCCTTTACAAGCAGTTTATTGATGAGTTTCCAGTAGTTTACTCCGTCAAAGGCCTTGCTGGTGTCAAGGAAGCAAAGGTAGACAGGTGAGCCCCTGGAAGTGTAGTACTCAATGATATTCTTCAACGTCCACACACACATCTCAATGCCGTATTCTTTCTTGTAACTAAACTGATTGTCCAGCGTGTTCAGGTAGGTCTCTAGGCGGTGCAGCACTGCCTTCTCAATCACTTTTGACAAGGCAGTCGCAATGGCAATGGGCCTATAGTTGCTAGAGAGCGCAGGGTTTTTAACCTTACTCTTTAGCAAGGGAACTATCTGCACTGCCAAGACCTGAGAGGGTATATATTGATGGCAGATGCAGGCATTGATAAAGAGGCAGAGCCAAGACACCAGGCTGGGAGGTGTATACCTAAAGCCCCGTTCACACTGTGCCGACTCTGGGCCACGACTACCCACGACTCTAGGGTACATGAGGTCTTGAGTGTTGATGTGAAAGGGTCGGGCATATCTTGAAAAAGGTCTTGAGATTGTTGCCGAATGCTGCGCCGACGTCGTGACGGGAGTCTGGAGTCGTGAGGGTTAGCACGACATGCTGGCAACTAGTTGGCCGAATGTCCCAGATAGTCGGCAAGACACCAAGATGCCAATAAAACCTTCCACCCCTTCCTGGAGCGTGGGAACCAACTTGTCAAACGGAAAAGTCGCTGGGTTGTCGTGGCCCAGAGTCGGCACAGTGTGAATGGAGCTTAAAGGCACCAGAGGGAAGCCCATCAACGCCCAGCGCCTCACTGTTGGAGAGCGTCCGCAGTTTCTCCCTCAGCTCACTGTGGTCGACACTGCGAAAGCCCTCCAGCGTCACCCCGCGCAGCTCGCTCCGGAGGGCCCTCTCACTCTCCACGACTGCCACACAGTTCAGGGTACCATCAAAGTGGTCACCGCACATAGTGGCAATGTCCTCCTCCCACACTGCCTGATTCACACGTGAGGGGAGCGTGTGAGAGTCCAGGGACAGGGCTCGTAGGCCGCGCCAGAAGCCGGCTGCATCACCGCCAGCCAGCTGGGCAGTCAGCGCCTGAGCTCGGAGCTGCTTCTTATGAGCCCTGCACCACCTGTGACAGAGCTTGAATCTGGCCCTGGAGCGCCTCATCCTCTCTGCAAGAGTGCCCCAGCGTGGACTGCCGCCGGCCCTCTACTCCAGGGAGGACTCCCTGGCAATACCGTGCACCTCCCACACCACCTCATTCCAGCCAGGAATCTGTTTCCATCTCCTGCACGTACCGAATAGTCTCTCACCAGCACGCACCATGCACCCCACCAACGACTGATGCAGCCTATCGATGGCGTCATGATGCCGCTGACAAGTACTCTGGAAGCAGCATAACCTGCCAGTTTCAATGGCAATGTCTCTGCAACTCTGTCAACACCCGACCATACTCCTCTCTTTTCCTTGTGTCCTGAAAAACCCACTTAACCCTTGCCACCCTATCCTGCTTTACCTGTGTCAAGGCAGGAAGCTCATTAATTTTTAGCAGTAATCATTCCACGGGAAATCGGATAAAGTACAGTCGACGATAGAGAGTAGTGTCACGGTTTTCAGAATGTTTAGCCTGGTAGCGGTATCTGGCAACTATACCAAGGTGGCGCATTCACTAGTGATGTTAATGACTCGTATCAGTCAGTGTGTACAGTGTGTGTTTGACCGTGAAATTATAATATTGTATAATATTATATTATATTATAACATAATGTAGTTAGAAATATACCAGATTACATGAATTCAATTTAGAAATGCGATAATGAATGTCTTCTACATGATGATAATGATGACGACGAGGTAAAACATCACGAACAGTCTGAAACACTTTTTCTTATTAAACTTTGAAAATACCGTGTGCAATGCTGTCCTTCACAGAGGCAGGCAGTGACTAATGCTCCTTACCATCAAACAGCAAATAGGCTTGAGGGTCTGTTTAACTCGCAGCCTTAATTCCCGTCACTATAAAGCCTCAAAGACAATCCAGATCATCAAAAATCTAAAATCATTTCTCCGTGAAGATTACGTAATATCCAAGTATAAATATGTGTGTGTGTGTGTGTGTGTGTGTGTGTGTGTGTGTGTGTTGAGTGCGAGCGCGGAAAACCCCGCGGTCGACGACGCCATCATGTGAACGTTTATAGCCTATTTTTACGTATAATTTTTTTTTTTTAAAGAAAAAGATCTCGGCTGTCAGGGATTTATTTTTTAAGTTAAAAGGCATAACAATCTCCCTTAATAAGTGCAGTATATTTGTAAATGTATCATAGTTTGATAGACAACTTAGAATTGCTCTTGACTAAATTTGACCGAAACTAAAAGCTCGTGTCAAAATGTAGCGACAGAGCCTAAAGAAAAAATATATATTAAGCGTTAGCGACGGGCACTTTTGATAAATATCTATCTTAAAATTATGGAGAGTGCACCTGTGACCACCGATCACCACAACAGTACGATTTCGATAGGATGTAATAATTTTCATGTCGCGTGGAGGGGTTGCCAGATGTCGCTTTCTGAACGAAACTTACTGGACAGTGTGACAATACTCACTATAGCCGACTGTACATCCTCAGTTCGTCCCACCGAACTGATGCAAAATGCCAGAGGCATCGCCTCTTCGGTGGGACCAGAGGGTGTACAGTAGCGATAGGACAGGATACAGAAATAAGGTCGTGATCGGAGGAGCCCAACGGAAAGAGCAGTTTGACAGAGTAAGTAAAAGGGGTATATATATATATATATATATATATATATATATATATATATATATATATATATATATATATATATATATATATATATATATATATATATATATATATATATACATATATATATATATGGCTGGAGTAGGTAGGAAGATACCTACCGAACGGGCACAAGCCACTCCCGGTGAGGTATATATGGGAGGTGAGAAGGGAGCTGAAGCCATCCAAAGACCCTTCCCATGTCCTCACTAACCGTTTCCCTATTGTCTCACCAACACCGGAGAGTAGTTCAGCATGTTCTCTAAAGACAGATCCTCTCTTTATCCACACCACACTACATTCACACAACATATACACCTTTTCCCAAAATTAAAATTTCAAAATGGCGTACCTACACCAAGCCTCGGAGTCCCCGCCTGGGAGGGGGACCACAAATTCCCCCAGGGAGGACTCCCCTTCTGGCTGCCGACCCGAAAGGTGTCTTGATAACTCCTCGAACCTCTTTCTTCTCAATTTCTGCAACATTCGCGGTCTTCGCTCTAATTTTCATTCTGTGGAACATCATCTCTTCTCCTCTAAACCTCACCTTCTCTTCCTTACCGAAACACAGGTTTCTGAGGCTACTGACAGCAATCTCTACTCTGTTCCCTCCTACTATCTCTACCCTAAATTTCAATCCAAAGCTGGATGTTGCGCCTACGTGCGCAACGACATCACTTGCTCTCGTGCCCACAACCTTGACTCTTCTGAATTTTCCACCATCTGGCTAAGACTTCATCGTCATTCTATTACTAAATACATCTGTGCTGTTTATCTCTCACCTAACTCTACCAACTATGTAAATTTCTTTGACTATTTGAATTCTAAAGTGGAGCACATCTTGACCCACTCTCAATTCGCTGAAATCTCCATCCTAGGAGATTTCAATGTTCACCACAAGCTTTGGCTTTCATCCTCTTTCACTGACCATCATGGTGAACAAGCCTACAACTTTGCTATCCTCAATGACCTAGAGCAGTTGGTCCAGCACCCTACACGTATTCCCGACCGTCTTGGAGACCGGCCCAACATTCTAGACCTCTTCCTTACCTCAAACCCTTCTGCTTATTCTGTCAAACTGTTCTCTCCGTTGGGCTCCTCCGATCACAATCTTATTTCTGCATCCTGTCCTATCGCTCCTGTACACCCTCTGGACCCACCGAAGAGGCGATGCTTCTGGCATTTTGCTTCAGCTCGGTGGGACGACCTGAGGATGTACTTTTCCGATTTCCCGTGGAATAATTATTGCTTCCAGGATAGAGACCCGTCTGTGTGTGCTCAGCGCATCACAGAGGTGACTGTCTCTGGAATGGAGGCATACATTCCTCGTTCTTTCTCTACTCCTCACGCTAAAAAGCCTTGGTTTAATCACGCTTGTTCTCGTGCTGTCAGTGATAGAGAGGTAGCTCACAAAAGGTACCAGAGCCTTCAAACTAATGCTAATTATGAACTTTACATTTCTGCCCGAAATCGTGCCAAATCTATTCTCAGACTAACCAAAAATTCTTTCATTAATAGAAAATGCCAAAACCTTGCTCTCTCTAACTCTTCCCGTGACTTCTGGCATCTAGCCAAAAACATCTCCTCCAACTTCACTTCTTCATCTTTCCCTCCACTCCTCAGTCCTGACGGCAACACTGCCGTCTCATCTATCTCTAAGGCTGAACTCTTCTCTCAAACTTTTTTCTAAAAACTCCACTCTGGACGATTCTGGGCATATTCTTCCTACTCATCCCCCCTCTGACTCCTTTATGCCTGTTATAAAGATTCTTCAAAATGATGTTTTCTATGCCCTCTCTGGCCTCAATCCTCAGAAGGCTTATGGACCTGATGGAGTGCCTCCTATTGTCCTTAAAAACTGTGCCTCCGTGCTGTCACCCTGCCTGGTCAAACTCTTTCGGCTCTGCCTGTCAACATCTACCTTTCCCTCTTGCTGGAAGTATGCCTTCATACAGCCTGTGCCTAAGAAGGGTGACCGCTCCAATCCCTCAAACTACCGTCCTATAGCTTTACTTTCTTGTCTATCTAAAGCTTTTGAATCAATCCTTAATCGGAAGATTCAAAAGCACCTTTCCACTTCTGACCTTCTATCTGATCGCCAGTATGGGTTCCGCAAGGGGCGGTGATGGTGATGGTGATCTCCTAGCCTTCTTAACTGACTCTTGGTCATCCTCTCTTAGCCGTTTCGGTGAAACTTTTGCTATTGCGCTGGACATATCAAAAGCTTTTGATAGGGTCTGGCACAAATCTTTGCTTTCCAAACTACCCTCCTACGGTTTCTATCCTTCTCTCTGTACCTTTATCTCCAGTTTCCTTTCTGACCGTTCTATTTCTGCCGTGGTAGACGGTCACTGTTCTTCCCCTAAAGCTATTAACAGTGGTGTCCCACAGGGTTCTGTCCTATCTCCCACTCTTTTTCTGTTGTTCATTGATGATCTTCTTTTCAAAACGAACTGTCCTATCCATTCCTACGCCGATGATTCCACTCTGCATTACTCAACTTCTTTTAATAGAAGACCCACCCTACAGGAACTTAACGACTCAAGGCTGGAGGCTGCAGAACGCTTAGCCTCAGCCCTTACTATTATTTCCGATTGGGGCAAGAAGAACCTGGTGTCCTTCAACGCCTCAAAAACACAGTTTCTCCACCTATCCACTCGACACAATCTTCCAAACAACTATCCCCTATTCTTTGACAACACCCAGCTATCACCTTCCTCAACACTAAGCATCCTCGGTCTATCCTTAACTCAAAATCTCAACTGGAAACTTCATATCTCATCTCTTACTAAATCAGCTTCCTCGAGGCTGGGCGTTCTGTACCGTCTCCGCCAGTTCTTCTCCCCTGCACAGATGCTGTCCATATACAGAGGCCTTGTCCGCCCTCGTATGGAGTATGCATCTCTTGTGTGGGGGGGCTCCACTCACACAGCTCTTCTGGACAGAGTGGAGGCTAAGGCTCTTCGTCTCATCAGCTCTCCTCCTCAAACTGATAGTCTTCAACTTCTTAAATTCCGCCGCAATGTTGCCTCTCTTTCTATCTTCTATCGATATTTCCACGCTGACTGCTCTTCTGAACTTGCTAACTGCATGCCTCCTCCCCTCCTGCGGCCCCGCTGCACTCGACTTTCTACTCATGCTCATCCCTATACTGTCCAAACCCCTTATGCAAGAGTTAACCAGCAACTTCACTCTTTCATTCCTCACGCTGGTAAACTCTGGAACAATCTTCCTTCATCTGTATTTCCTCCTGCCTACGACTTGAACTCTTTCAAGAGGAGGGTATCAGGACATCTCTCCTCCCGTATTTGATCTTGCTTTCGGCCACCTCTTTTGTTTATTTTTTTAGGAGCAGCGAGTAGCGGGCTCTTTTTTTATTATTGTTTTCTTTTTTTTGTGTGCCCTTGAGCTGCCTCCTTTGTTGTAAAAAAAAAAAAATATATATATATATATATATATATATATATATATATATATATATATATATATATATATATATATATTTATATATATATATATATATATATATATATATATATATATATATATATATTATATATATATATATATATATATATATATATATATATATATATGTAGGCGGTGGCTGAGTGGTTAGCGTGCGGGCCCCACATTCACCGCGCCATGGACGACGTCAGTATGAAGCCGTCCGCTACCATCTGGGATTTTTCAGTTACCACCGAGTACCCTAAGACTACCCACATGCTGTCCTGAAGACCACCCATCAACCCGGACTCTAGAGGAATGAGTTCCGGGGGGCAGCATGAGCCAAGCATAAATGGCGCCACTATAAAAACTGCCTGCGCCATGACGGGCTTGGGCCGACCACCAGGCCCCTGAAGAAAGCCTACTGGTGCTACAAGCGAAGACGTAAAAAGAAAAGAAAAGAATATATATATATATATATATATATATATATATATATATATATATATATATATATATATATATATATATATATATATATATATATATATATATAGTAAATACTATGTTCGGATTCAGTGTGAGGAACTTAGAGTGGAAGAAGCAGGGGTTGTTATTTTTATTAAATATATAATTCCATGGTGAGACCTCACCTCGAAGATGCAGTAAGATTCTGGTGCTTACGGGGAGCATTTAAGCTTTTTTTCGAAAGGAGCTAAAGCCTTGAAATTTTGTTATGTTGTTTGTATGTGTTCACATGATATCAAATGATATCAAATGCTTTAAAAAAAATACCATTAATATCTCTCACATTTATCTAAAAAACGACCTGAGGAAATTGTCGTATCTTGCTTTGTTTTTGGAAGAAGAAAAAAAATCGTATTTCAGCTTTTCGTAACTCCATTATTTTGAAACATTTTTAAGGCTCATCTGGCCAAAAAATATCCCTTTTATTGCTCTTTCAAATGTTACTTAGCAATAGACAATCGCTTAAAAAGTGTGGATGAAGTAGGATTTTTAACCAGAAAAAAGACTTTTCGAGATCGGTTGTCGAAAGTTTTATTCCATGTCTGCTGTGTAATGCCATTAGTATCTGTTTGATTGGCATGAAATTTTCACAAGACATTGCCTATGCCTATTACTTACTAGAGTAATGGAAGAGGCATCTGGTCCCCCCTTCGAAAAGATATTATTCACGCGAGGGTAAGGGTATCAGAAGGCGACACCTTTCTCGTTGTTGATGATTCATTCCTAATATTCACCGGCTTGGTATTTCTAATCCTTCTTCTGAGTTTCTTTCTCTTGCCCTTGGGTGTTACATGCCGGCTTCTCTTTCGTTCCTTCCTTCCTTTCATTGCAGATTGCAGAGGAGGGATGCCAAGTGGCAAAATATGAAGAAAAAAATCATTTTTAACGTGAATTATACGAAAAATACCAGTATCACCATCATACCACGTGGTGCGGCACGTGTGAGGCAATAACGCAACACCGTGGGGCATTTAAATCTTGCTCTAGTGATGCTGTTTTTTTTTTTATTGCGGAAAAATATCAACAATACAAAAAAGAAATTGGTATTACGATGAGTTGAACTGTGAAGATGTTAAAACTATTTATAACATGGTTTACTTAAGCTCGCTGTTTTCAACAGTTGTTCATTGACTGCAAAAATATATTATTACATTACGTAGGAAAATCTCTCGTGAACACGATAGTGTGATCTTAATGCAGTTAACGCTCCATATATTGAAAACACAGAGTTATTTATAGCAACATGTCACTCGCCGCAACCATCACGTCGGGCGGGACAAGCTGCGTGATTATGTTAAAAAAATGAGTGTCGCGCCCGCCGTTATGGTTGTGGCGAGTGACATGTTGCTATAAATAACTCTGTGTTTTCAATATGTGGAGCATTAACTGCATTCTGATTACACTATCGTGTTCATGAGGGATTTTCCTACGTAATGTAATAATATATTTCTGCTGTCAATGAACAACTGTTGAAAACAGCGAGCATAAGTAAAACATGTTATAAACATTTTTTTAACATCTTCACAGTTCAACTCATCGTAATACAATTTTCTTTTTTGTGCTGTCGAGCTTTTACAATACATCTTTATTCTTAAGTTACTGCTGAGTCTGATGGTGTCAACCAAAACTGGCTATCTAGTATATGAGGTGAGCTATGGCATATAATTTAGAAACATGTCTCACTCGAGCATGCAAGATGTGGTCCGACATGAGTGTCTGCGAGAGAGCGGTGCAGCCAATCAGCTGCAAAGCTTATTATGACATTACATATAAATGTTTCCATTGGGTTTTGTTTCCGAATAAAGTATATACACTTTATATTTTTGTATAATCTTAGTCATAGAGAGTAGTCACAAAGAGCGTATTTTGCACACAGTAATAACATCAATTTCTTCGTCAGTTATATCTGGTAAAGAAAACAACAACTAATCTGTAAAATAATGCTCAGATATTAAAGCAGGTGAGAAAACGGTGAGAAACAATTATATATATATATATATATATATATATATATATATATATATATATATATATATATATATATATATATATATATATATATATATATATACAGACAAGAAGAAAACTATAGAGGACGATATTGGTGATGTATTGCAATGTATTGCAAAAGGGAGGAAGTATAAAGCAAGAAATGGAATATGACAAAGAAAGATGAATGCAGAAATGAGGATGATACAAAAAAAAATACTACAAAAGGATAGAAACAAAGATAAAAATTGGGTGGATTTGAAAGAAAAAAAGTTGAGTAAAAGAGAAAGGGAGGATGGGGCATAATAAACTATACAAAATAGAAAAAAAACACAACACTGATATAAAACTAAAAACGATGTAAACTGAAAATACGAAAGCAACTTGAATTAGGTCGAGGATAAGAAGGCAGAGGTAAAGTAGCAAGAAGAGGGGGAGGAGGAAGAGGAAAAGGAGAAGGAAGAGGAGGAGGAGGAGGAGGAGTTGGAGGAGGAGGCCAGTGCGGTTCTCTCGACGTGACTGTGACTCTGCCAAACAAAGCACAAGAGTGTCCCTGAGGCAGGTAGCGACGTGACATATAATCTGCTTGACTCTCTCTCTCTCTCTCTCTCTCTCTCTCTCTCTCTCAGATCTGGCAAAATAACTCACTAAAAATGTTGAACCACCACTACGATATCCATCTACTTTTTTTCTTACGCTTGTTACTTGCGTCTCCAGTTTCCACCGTCTCTTCTCTCCTAGTCCTTGTTATTGTCTTAATTTCATTTCTTTATTCTCCACTTATTTTAATATAATTGATGTCACTTACTTCTCCGGTATTTGTATCCCCGTTTTATTTTTTATTTTATTTTTTATCTCCGTTCCTTCTCTCCTCTGCCCTCTGTTTTTTTTTCTAAATATCTTTTGCTCTTCTATTTCAAATAATTTTCTTTTTAGTTCTCATTCGCTATGAGCCATTTTGTTTTCATTAAATTAACTTCCATTTTATATATTTCCATCCTCAAGCTTCTGAATTTCTCTTTACGAAAACTTGCAATCCATCCCGACCTCCAAAAGTTCTTGTAAATCCTTTCTCTCCTATTTGTTATTCTTCACATTCGCCCTTCTATTTCTCAACTATGATCACGCACACACACAGATTTACACATACATCCAACAGTATGATAAGACAGAGGACAGAAAACGGAGGGCAACGATATATAGATCAATGTTGCTATTTTTGTTTCACTTTTCTTACATCTTCAGTTCTCGTCAGAAACATACATTTAAGTAGAACGGAAATAAAATATAAATTATAATACGAAACCATTACATATAATACCCTGCAAGAGTAATAAAGATTACACGGTGAGTAAATAATTCGTCACTTCCATGAGGTACTACAAGTTACAGTGGGTGATAAGAGACCAACATAACATTTTTAAAGAAACTTTCTTCTAACTGAAGATAAAGACGAAAAGAATGTCGTTTGTCGCTTAAGGTCATTAACCTACATGTTAGAAAGACGTGAAATAATGACACTGACATAAAATAATGACGGCAATGGAAATACTGAAGTGAAATTATTTAGAAAAAAAAATTAAGGTGCGGAAAGAGAGAAAATAAAGTTAAGCAAGGTCAAAGGAAAGAGAAACAACATAACCACAAGGAAGGATAGGGATCATTGCTATGAATTTTTATAACACAAAAAAAGATGTTTGAAACAACAACAAAGGAAAAAATATTGGGGGATTTGTGGAGGCGGTAGCTGAGTGGTCAGCGTGCCGGCGCGGTGTCCAGGTGCACGCAGGCTCGCGTCCCGCCCTCCGCGACACATACGTTGGCAATTTTTCAGTCATCGCCGAGTAGCAAAGACAACCCACTTGCTGCCAGGAAGAATACCTATCAACTCGAACTCTAGATACTCTCTCAAAAAGGATCAAAGATTAACTCCGAGTGACCGAATGGGTAAAGCAGATGGCGCCATAACGGGCTGGGGCCGACTACCAGGTCCCAATAAGAAAGTCTATCGGCACCATAGACCAAAAGGTAAAAAAAAAAGAGGATGAGTTAAAATATAGGCAACACAGCAACCATGGTTACACTCAGAGAATCAAGCAACATACCACAAACCGAAAGCAAATGAAAGCAAAACAATATAACTCGTATGTAAGACCAAAAACACAAATAAAACGATATGGAATTACGGTGGGATATATATATATATATATATATATATATATATATATATATATATATATATATATATATATATATATATATATATATATATATATAGATATATATATATATATATATATATATATATATATGTGTGTGTGTGTGTGTGTGTGTGTGTGTTATCGGTTATAGCCACTGTAACTAACAAAAAATAAGATAAATTTATAATGAATGTTCCAGCAGAGATTCTCACTTACTTTAGAGGAGAGCCAATGGGCGTGGCGACGCCGTAGCCATTGGAATTCAGGTTCTGCCCAATCTTCATAGTGTCGCAGGGAAGCTGCTCGTTGATGTAGTCGTTCTTGACGCTTTCCAAGAGGAATGCGTATTTTCCTTTTGAAGTCCTAACTCGCTCTATGCCTTCCGCGTAAGATGAGGTGAAGACGTGTTTCCGTGAAGACATAAACTCCCACATCCGGCTGTACACGCTGATCTTTGAACGCTGTAAAAGAGATGGTTATGGCTCTCATGAAATAACCGAAAGAGGTAGTGGTTTAGCTTAAACAATATAAATTAACAGTTAAAGCAAAGTTGGTTGATTAGACAATGGATATGGCCGGGTTACTGTAAGTGTTTTTTTTTATGTATGAGAGATATACCTCTTAGTGAAGTAGAGGATTGTAAGTCGTGGATGTAGTAACTTTTTTCTTATGAACGTCAAAGTTGGATAAGTGTTAAGGATAAGAGTATATGAAATGGGCGATGGGTAGTGGTTGGATTTAAAGGAACCTTTTAACATAATGTAAGACAAAATATTAATAATTATTATTATTCTATTTTATTAAATAATTTAATGTGTCATGTTGGGAAGCCTTTTTAACAAATTTACCGGCAAATTTCAAGGATATTTTAGGGAGGGTTACATATGCCATGGGTGGACAGCTGAGGTGAGGAAAGCTAAGGCATGTTGAAGTAATTAGGAAAATGGGCAGGTATGGTGATGAATGGTCAGGTAGAAATTTTATTTTTCTCTTATTCCTTAAACACTCACTTTCTACACAAAAATAATAAACCTAGTTACATTAAACACCATTATCCCTTTCTACGAAAAAGGTTAATGTAAACCACTCTCACTCTTTTGATCACA
Source organism: Eriocheir sinensis (assembly GCF_024679095.1). Classification (NCBI taxonomy): domain Eukaryota; kingdom Metazoa; phylum Arthropoda; class Malacostraca; order Decapoda; family Varunidae; genus Eriocheir; species Eriocheir sinensis. The sequence goes on from NC_066538.1 coordinate 11,126,701, forward strand.
GAAAATTCCGAGTGTTGTTGGGGATGGAGGTGGGGATGCATCCCATTTCTCGGAAAAATTATCCACATCATTTTACACCTTAGGTCAGCACGTATAACATGTCCCCTCTATTTCCCATCGGTCACTTTTTGTCTCATTTCTAACAAATCCTTCCTTTCCTACAACTCTCTCTCTCTCTCTCTCTCTCTCTCTCTCTCTCTCTCTCTCTCGCCTGCCTCACATTTTCATCTACATACATACCTTGTGTCTGAGGCTACTGACAGAAAATTCTACTTTGTTCCGTCCTACTGTTTCTGTCTCAAATTTCAATCCACAGCTGAATGCTGCGGCTATGTGCTCAACAATATCACTTACTCATGTACCCACAACCTTCAAGATTCAAGATTTTCTTCAAGAGTTTCCGTCATCTAGCTAAGGCTCAAATGTCCAGCTCTTAACTGGAAATTTCATATTTATTTTATTGTTAAATCAGCATCCTCGTGGTTATATTTCCTGTATCGTATTTACCATCATGTTTTTCAGCTTTCCAGACGCTGTCCATATACAAGGATCGTGACATATGTTTTATGGAGTAGGCATCTCATGTGTTGAGGGGTTCCACAAACAAAATCCTTATGAACAGAGCAGAGTTACAGGTTCTTCATCTCATTAATTCCTTCCTCATACTGACAGTCTTTTACATCTTAAATTCCTCCGAAACGTTGCCTCTCTTTCTTTCTTCTGTCAATATTTTCATGCTGACTGATCGAAATATACAAACTACATGCCTCCGCCCCTTCAGCGGCCACGCTGTACAAGGCTCTCTAACTTGCATGTCATTTGGTTATCCTTATCCATTAGGCAAGAGTAAAAATCATATTCATTCTTTCATTCCTTTCTCATGTAAACTCTGGAACAACTTTCTTTCGTCTGTACTTCCTCTTGCATTCGACTTCATCTCTTTCAGCAGAAGAGTACCAAGGCATATCTCCATTCGGAATTGACTCTCTTTAACAGGAGCAGATCTTAGCCTTTTTTTTTCCCTTATAAGCTTCTTTCGGCACTGTAAAAATAAACGTAACCTTCTTACGCAAAGTACAAACTACAATCAAATGAAAAATAAACCACTTGGTAAGTCTAGTTTTTTGTATATACGTGTGTGTATATATTTTTTTTCTTCTTGTGTGTGTGTGTGTGTGTGTGTGTGTGTGTGTGTGTGTGTGTGTGTGCACGCGCGCTAAGTTAATCTTCCTAAGTATTGAACAAACATATACACAAAAACTCCTCAGAACTTTAGACAAAGATAAGAGGGTTAAAATATTCACCACACACACACACACACACGCATTCAACAAGGGTTGCAACGTGAGCCAGGTTAACTCACATGACTGCATATCCAGTCATGTATTCATTAGCCTGTGTGCGTATGCAATTGTGTTACGGGGGTAATCCTGTGAGTTTGACTCGCAGTGTCATTTCCACGTCATGCCCGTGTCTACGCATGACGGCATTAAAGGTCACAAATGCGTCTGAGTGTAATATTTGCATGACAAGAGGAATAGATGATCTAAAAATGGGTTTTCCTATTGCATCTTGCGTTTTCTTAGCATCGGCTTTCGCGTTCTCTAATTCTAGGCAGCTACACCTAAAACAGCTCCCCTTATAACATGCCCATCACCCATTTCTCTACCGTCTCCATAAAGATTGCTATTCATTATTTCCCTTCTCCACTTCAATACCTCTTCCCTTGTTCTGGCCACATATTCCTGTACTTTTTTTAAGTGCGTTTCAGCACCCCTTTCCAGGAGATCCCAGACCAACAACTTCACTGAAACATGCTCATAACTTTCGTCTCACTTACATAAATTACTTCCCTCGTTGACGCGCAGGGATGAAGTTATCAAGGAAATACCTGTCCTGGTGTATATAAAAAAAATATCAGGAAAGTATATGATTGTTAGGGAATCGTTGGGAAGGCGGTGGCTGAATGGATACCGCGACGGCTCCGCGTCCAGGACGACGCGGGTTCGCCCGGCGCCACAAGCAGTGATTTTTCAGTCACCGCCGAGTGGCCTAAGACTACCCACATGCTGTCCAGAAGACCATCTATTAATCCGGACTCTAGATTCTAGTATCAAAGATGAGCTCCGAAAGGGCAATCATGAACCAGTGCAAGATGGCACCACTATAAACACTTGCCTGCGCCACAACAGGCTGGTGCCGACCATCAGGCCCTATCATCATAGCCTACCGGCGTCATAGGCGAAAAACGAATGTATATATATATATATATATATATATATATATATATATATATATATATATATATATATATATATATATATATATATATATATATATATATATATATATATATATATATATATATAGGCGTAATTCTTGAGTGTTGTTGTTCTTTCCATTTTCTGTGTATTGTAAATGCACATAATATGATGGGTAAATAATTCCCTTGCCACTCACCGGCTCATCTACACTTAGGACCATCCACAAACCATAAAGAAACAACAACAACAACAAAAAAAAAACTAACACTCTTATTCACATATGCAAAACCCGGAAAGAAGAATCCTATCCCCTTTGGCAGGCATAGGAAATGCAAGGGACAGGAAGGGTTGAAGGAAGAGGAGGAGGAGGAGGAGGAGGAGGAGGAGGAAGAGGAGGAGGAGGAAGGGAAAGGAGGTCAAAAATAAGAATAAAGGAGCAGGATAAAGAGTTGGAGGCAGAGGAGTAGGAGGAGAAGGAGAATGAGGGAAAGGAGGACAAAATAAGAATAAAGGAGCAGGATAAAGAGGAGGAGGAGGAGGAGGAGGAGGAGGAGGAGGATAGCAGTGGGAGGGAGTGGGGAGAATGAATGGAGAGAAGACGAGTAAGAGGAAGCAAAGGAAGAGCAGGAAAGAAGATTATCCCTCCTTAAGCTGGCATGGACGTCAAGCACTGAGAGGAAACTGAAGGCAAGTTGGCAGGAAATTTTTATGCATCTCTCAGGTAACAAGCATTAGAAGCCTTTCTTTTTACGGTCTTTTTTTCCTTTTGACCCAGATACAAAGCCCCCTCCCCTCTCTCTCTCTCTCTCTCTCTCTCTCTCTCTCTCTCTCTCTCTCTCTAGCTAAAGAAGCGTCTGTGGTCCTGAACACGTTTGACAGATCACTGCGCTAATTTCGACGTCATGTTTCTAATTATTTTTTAGGGTATCAAAAAATATCAGTACTATAATATTCTGCAGTCGTTTTTCTTTTTTTGTATGTTTTTAACTAAGATAAATGAGTAAAGTATATATACTGAATTGCAATCTTCTTTTGATATCGCTTGCTTTCTATCTTATAAAGTGTCGCTACGATGATATGCAATATATGGTTACTTTTTTTCAGTAAACGAATATCATCCATAACCTGAGAGTAATCGAATAAAAGAAATCCACAAAACTACATAAAAGAATAAACAAACCAAACTCTTCGACCTTCCGATTCAGCGGATAATTTTTGTATTCATTTTTACATAACTTGAAATAAAATGAGAAAGCATGGAAAAATTATTGGCTTAATAAGCAAGGTTCCGAGAATATTATTAAATGCAAGAAAACTTCGCGATGCTGTTTATTTCATGAATGACGTAAGTCGGTCGAACTAGCGGAAAAAAATAGGTCGACATGTATTTGTAAAGTCCATGACCAAGAAGATTTATTTTTTGGGTCATAAAATTTCTTAATATCAATTTTATCATTGAAATCCTCAGAATGTCTCGCCGCGGACGTAATGAGCGGAAATATTTAAAAGTCAATATACGAGAAAGAAACACACACACACACACACACACACACACACACACACACACACACACACACACACACACACTGATACGAAAACTTACATGTGAAAACGGAACATAAACAACAAAAATATATCGAAAACTTTCTCTGCTTTCTTTGCTTTCCTCTGTCCCTCCGATAAAATCAGACACCCAAAAGACGAGGACAGTAAAGTGTTCCTAAGTAAATATGAGAAGCACATTTTTCAGCATAATCCTTGCATCTTACGTACTGCCTCAACCAAACAGTCTCTCTCTCTCTCTCTCTCTCTCTCTCTCTCTCTCTCTCTCATAAATATACAAATCCTCACCTCAAAGAACTCCTTGGACGAGCCTCCCTCTCTTGTGCCGTACTCCACCTCAGTCTGCTTGGCAAGGTCATCCACGGACTTGATAGGGGTCACCATCCTCTCAACGGTGAGGAAGGCAGCGAGGTTGGCGGTGTAGGACGAGATGATGATGAGGGTAAAGAACCACCATGCACTACCCACGATGCGCCCTGACAATGACCTGAGGGTAAAATAAATGTTAATGTTTTCAGTGTATAGGAAGTGTGTATAAAAGAATAACTACTAACTATCTAACGGGGAGCATACTCCTGTCGGCCCGTGGCTTCACTCACCCGACGCCTTTACTCCCGGTTGTCCTCCCAAGCAAGACTCCACGCATCTAGCTATTCTATTTCAAGTCCTTTTCGGCAAGATAGATCAAATTGACCCACTTATGAGTTACTTGGTCATTCCCTTTTTTTTTACAAACAGCAGGATCGACGGCCGGGAAGCGTGCCACGGCCCATATTGCCGGAGTTGGCTTTCGAGGACTAGGCTGGTAAAAGGCCTCGATTCAGTTTATCAAGTTTTTGCTTAGTCACGAAGTCATACCAGCTATACTTCATGATCCTACGAAGGCACTTGGAACCAAAATCATCGACACGCCTCACCAAGTTACTATTCAGTGTCCATGTTTCTCAGTCATACAGTACTTGACTTAAAGATTCGATTCTTCGTCCTGCATAGATATAAACAACGTCTTATACAGGTGTTGAGCGAGCCCATAATTCCGTGGACAAAGGCCAATCCGTCAAGTGACTTCCTGGCAAGACCCACCATTGTTGTGCACCACGCTACCAAGGCATGTATAACTTTGGTGTCCTCAATGGTGACCTCAGAGTCCTCACCACATGAATGAACATATGGAATTGTTGCATCCTGTGAGATGAGAGAAGAACTATATGGATAAATAACACATTCCACTCAACCACACCAAGCTGTTTCCCCCTTTCCCTCTCTCTGAATAATTATTCTCTCCAATGGGTGTTCAAAATCCTGAAGAAAGGTAATACAGGTAAAGTTGGGTTCATAGGCTATTGTTGTACGTTGCTGCGGTGCTCATCTTCGATCCGTTGGCCCTTTGAGCCTGTGGTAGGCATGAACCAGTTACTCCGGGACATGGGCCAATGTAAAATCCGGGATTTCCACAGTTTACTTTCCCCAGGTTTCCCCAGGTACCAATTTATCGATCAGTCCGAAAAGGAACAAGAACAGCTGGGTGAACTGCACTCCGACTGCCAGGCCCGGATTCAAACCCGGGACCGAGGACTAGTAGCCAGGCACCCTGACGACTAGACTACCGAGGACTTAAACCTAAGTGCTCATATACATGTTTGCCGTGTCGAGCGTCCCTGTTTGGCTGGGAGACGGGAGTCCTGGAGGTTGATTAATAGAAAAGGATTCAGAGATGGAAGTAAAGGGCCAATAAAAAAAAATGCGAGAGAGAGAGAAAGACGGAGAGAGAGAGAGAGAGAGAGAGAGAGAGAGAGAGAGAGAGAGAGAGAGAGAGAGAGAGAGGCTACGTTTTCGTGGCGTTCCCCTCCTACTCCAGGAATTCTCCAAGGTTCTTGGAGTGGAAGTAGACCGTGGGCTACAGTTTGATTGCCACATCAAACACATTGCCCAACACGCCTCCCACAGGGTCTCCCACTTGCAAAGGTGACCAGCTTCCCCAATACAAAAGGGAGGTTCCTGCTCTACGATGCCCATATGCGGCCATATACTTAAGAGTACGCTGCCCTCTCTTGGATATTGTGTGCCGCCTTGCACACTAAGAAAATTGACACCATCAAACGACAAGCACTGCGACTGGTGGATGCGGCAGACGCCACAGTCCAGCTAAGACAAGGCCAATCCAACCCAGTTCCGTAGATTCACTACAGCACAACTGGGACGTCGCGGTGCTTGTAGTGTTCTATAAGACACAGGTGCAAGAGTAGTACACCTAACGAGCATAAGCCAACCTCCGAGAGTCATCACGCTGGTCAAGATAACAGTGCTATCGAGTGGTGACGCAATGGGGCTTTCGCGTTCCCGAACAAGCCAGTACAACTCCTTTCCGAGCCCAGTCTCCCGGATATGGAACCACGGACACCATCCGTCACATCCGGGGGAAGAACACCCAGGGAATGAAACTGGCGGCACATTACTGGAAAGGCTCACTTCTCACACCACTGACACTTGTGATGCAGTAAAGTCATGTGAAAACAATTGTGTAACAGTGACTATTTTTCAGGTGAGCATTGTGTATACTCTCTCTCTCTCTCTCTCTCTCTCTCTCTCTCTCTCTCTCTCTCTCTCTCTCTCTCTCTCTCTCTCTCTCTCTCTCTCTCTCTCTCTCTCTCTCTCTGTGTGTATATATATATGTGTATATATATATATATATATATATATATATATATATATATATATATATATATATATTTATATATATATATATATATATACATATATATATATATATATATATATATATATATATATATATATATATATATATATATATATATATATATATATAGAGAGAGAGAGAGAGTGAGAGAGAGAGAGAGAGAGAGAGAGAGAGAGAGTGAGACGAGTTAGCAATAATGGAAATCGGATTCAATGACGAATACCTGTTATTAGAGGTAATGGAAAGGGATGATTAGGAGCGTAGAGGTGATAGGGAGCCTGACAAACGTATGGTGAGAGCTGGTGCAGGATAAAAAGGGATATAAATGGGAATCTCTCTCTCTCTCTCTCTCTCTCTCTCTCTCTCTCTCTCTCTCTCTCTCTCTCTCTCTCTCTGATTCTAATGATATTTCCTTTTTTTTTTGTGTGTGTGTGTGTGTGGATTTCAATGTGACCTACGAGACACCTGTAGCTATCGAACTTTTATTTTGGTTTGTCACCATTTAGGCGTAATAAATTTATCATTCTCTCTCTCTCTCTCTCTCTCTCTCTCTCTCTCTCTCAAAAGATTTCGCTTGATTAAACTAATTGAGGAAAGAAAAAAGTACACAAACCATCTAAAAACTCTTAAAAGCTCTTCACTGGAGCAGTGGCTAGAGTGCCTGGCTACGACTCAGCTTCGAATCCCAGCCCGGGCAGGCGGTGTGTAGCTCATTCATCTGTTCATCCTCCCTTTTGAAGTGGTCGATAAATGGGTATCTGGGGAAACCTAGGGAAGGTGAACTGTGTCGATCCTGGACTTCACATTGGCCCATGTCCCGGGATAATGGGTATTTATCCACCACAGGCTCAAACAGCCGACGGATCGGAGAAGGGCGCCGCAGCCACGCGCAGCTATAGCATATGCACCCAACTTTACCTCCATCTTTAAAATTCTCTGAGGGTTAAGGTTTTCTGCTGTGTGTGTGTGTGTAATTCACCACGGCTTGATCACGAGTTTTACTTGTCATCGCCAGAAAGTATCCTCCCAACCCGAGTAAGCTCATTATGGTCGCTCTCGGGTACTGCTCGGGTCTTCATGTACCACACACCCCAATCAGTAAACACTTTGTCAGCGGAAAAGAAAACGGCTTGAGGGGGCCTGAACCTCTCTCTCTCTGAGTGTGTGTGTGTGTGTGTGTGTGTGTGTGTCGATCATCAACCAATGGGTGTATACGCCGGGAGACGCGTGCCCTCGCCAAACCTACGACGCAAAATCGGAGGGATCCTCTAGGTAAGAGTCTATGCAGGCTCCCTTCCCATCCCAAATACCTCCTGGTATAATTTATCAACTCGTTTAGTCCATGAAATATGTGAGCGTACCTTTGGCCTCCTCCATTCCCGATGAGCAGAATCGGCTTCTACGTAGCGTTCGACATGCCTGTATAGCTGGAGTCGGAGTAGACGGACTATGCGGGTAATATAGGTCATATTCTCTCACGGAGTATTCTCTGGTTAAACAGGCATCACAGTGATATCGCATGATTCTTCGTAGACATTAATTATCAAAAATATCAATATTGCTATGCAAGTCATTATTTAGTGTCTATGTCTCTCAGCATTAGAGTAAGACAGGGAGCACAAGCGACATGAAGATGGGGACCTTTGTCATTATCCATATGTATCGATAACACCACCCACTCTCGCTGCGCTAGTCCATAACAACGTAAGACTTCCTGCAGCGATCCGTCGTTATTTTTTTTTTTTTATGTTTTGCCTATTGCGCCGGCAGGCTTTCTTGGTGGGGCCTAAAAGTCGGCCCTAAACCGTTATGGAGCAAGGAAGTGTTTGTAGTGGCGCTATCTTGCTCTTGTTCGGCACTACACCATGCATTAATTTATGTGAAACTTTCCAAGGTGTCAATGTCCTTGCTAGACGCATGAACAGACTGTACTGTTTCATCTACCAAACCTCCAAACACCTCTACTTTGGTCTTGACCCAGGAGACCTGAGTTCCAGAGGCTTCGCCTTTTGGTCGATAACCCTAGCGTTATCAACAGATACTCCAAAGTGATTATGATCAACAACTCTCCCTTTTACCAAGTCCATGCAAGTATTTAAAAGCGATAGGGAGAGACCACAGCGCTGCCTTCCCCTCGCATTCCCAGGAAAGAAGCCATACACGCCCCTTCCGCCCTTCCCTACATTTTACAGCACTCTCTATTCTAGAATGTAAACTTTAATATAGCTTGTTAGGAGGCTAATGGTCTTTGAATGAATCCCCCGGAACAAAAGGAGATCATAAATGCACGGCATCAAACGCCTTCTACAGATCGATATAGGCTGCAAGCATCCCTTTTCAAAACACGTTGGCGCTCCACCAATATGCGAAACGCTAGAATATGGTTAGTTGTCGACTTTTTAGTGGTGAACCCAGACTGCTGGCTGTGACTCCCCATCAACATCAGCATCTGTCTGGCACACTGAGCAGCGTAACTTTACGATAGTTGTTGATATCCAGTCGGTCCCCTTTCCTATTTCAGTTAGGCACGACTAGCCCCTCTTTCAGTCAGGAGGAATGGTACAAAATTGCCGTAGGGCAATCAAGACCGCATGCAGTCCCCGGATCATGATTTCTTCTCCATCTTTGAGCAGCTCCGTAGTGATGTTACATATATCAGCTGCCTTTCCACCCACCAAATTTGCCACAGCCCATCTAACCGATGGGTGGATCAGTACCCGCAACCTGCAATTCAGCAGCTGAAAATTGCCCACTTGGATGATCCGCTACATAGAACTACTTAAAATAATCAGCCTATTAGACCTCTGCTCATCAATGTTCAACTTGAGGTAACCACCTGTTGTTTGTATAGCACCTCCCTGAGAGGGAGGCTCGGACTCACCGCGATATTCTTCAGCTTCTCCTTCGAGGCAAAAGCATTCATGGCTCTCGGGATATCTCCAATGCACTCCTTTACATCTCCATGAGTTTACGTTGAGGATGTCCCACAGATCTCCAGGGTTCTCAAGCGTTATGAGCGGATTGAACTGATTTGATATTGTCACTGCATACTCATGAGTCCAAGCCTTATCTTTCAGCTCCTCGAGACATAACAGTATTGTAGCATCTCAATACTTTTCTTGACCTGACACAAAGTCTGCGTGTTGTAACAACAAGCCTGTGATCAGCTACAAGGAACTCAGGACTCCGAAAATCCCTCCATTTCTGAAGGATCAAACGAGTACGTACGAGGATGTGGCCAATATCATTAGCTACCACTGCAGCATTGTTATACCTAGTCAAGAGGTGTTGCTCTGGTCTCTGGCACCAAGAACACCCAGTTTCCAACCTCCTGGATCTTGCAAAATTCACGAAAAGAGAAAGAGCTGTTTGTGTTTCTGGTACCAGAGTATTGGGACCAACACGACAGATCATAGCCAGCCTTCTCAGTACAAGAAGTAGCATTGAAATCATCCAGGGGAATGTGTGAGTCCCGATAGGGCACTGGTCAAATATGGAGTCTCGTTTGTCGTAGGAGTGGGTGGAATCGGGTACAGTGTGGTGTGGTAGTGCCAAGGCTGGGCAGCTTCGTCGGGATGTCAGAGACATGCTAAAGCCTAGATCACTTTGAGGGTCAAGTCAGAGTGAGGAGCAGGTGTGGTCACTCAAGTTACTGGCTAAGTGGTGAGGCGCTAAGTTCTAAGAAATGGGGGGAAGAGCATTTGAACAAACTAAATGGTGATGGTGTGCATTATGCTCGACCTGAGTGACGAGGCTCCAAACAATACACTCTCAATTGACCGAATCTTTCACAGCATCATAATGGACGGGCTAGATCATCGTGGAGAACCTCAGCGTGCCGGCATTCAGCAGGGTTGCTGGACGCAGGTAGCCGAGTGTCGGCGACACACACAGCCGTCATGTGTGTGTGTGTGTGTGTGTGTGTGTGTGTGTGTGTGTAAAATAATAAACGGTTTATTGTATGAATAACCAGGCAACCCTAGAGCTGCAAATATACATCAGTGGAAGATTCAATGAAATGAATGAAACAAATGAACAAAATAATGTGATTGATAATAAAATGAAGATAAAAATAAAAATACTACTACTACTAATAGTAAAGATAATAATAGTAATAATAATAATAATAATAATAATAATAATAATAATAATAATAATAATAATAATAATAATAATAATAATAATAATAATAATAATAATAATAATAATAATAATAATAATAATAATAATAATAATAATAATAATAATAATAATAATAATAATAATAATAATAATAATAATTATAATTATAATCATAATAATAGTAATCATAATCATCCACGTACTTTCTCAACTCCAAATGCTAAAAAGCCTTGGTTTAATCACGCTTGTTCTCGTGCTGTCAAAGATAGAGAGGCAGCTCATAAAGGGTACCAGAGCCTTCGAATTCCCGCTTACCATAATATTTACATTTCTTCCCTGAATCGTGCCAAATCTATTCTTCGACTTACCAAAAACTCCTTTATCCATACCAAATGTCAACACCTAGCTTTCTCTAATTCTTCCAGAGACTTCTGGCACTTAGTCAAAAATATTTCCTCCAATTTCACTTCTTCCTCTTTCCCTCCTCTTCTTAACTCAGACGGCAGCACTGCCGTCTCATCTATCTCTAAGGCTGAACTCTTCGCTCAAACTTTCTGTAACAACTCCACTCTGGACGATTCTGGGCATATTCCTAGTATGTACCCCCCCTCTGACTCCTTTATGTCTGTTATTAAGATTCTTAGGAATGATGTTTTCTATGCCCTCTCTGGCCTCAACTCTCAGACGGCTTATGGACCTGATGGAGTGCCTCCTATTGTCCTTAAAAACTGTGCTTCCGTGCTGACACCCTGCCTGGTCAAATTATTTCGCCTCTGCCTGTCAACATCTACCTTTCCTTCCTGCTGGAAGTTCGCCTTCGTACAGCCTGTGCCTAAGAAGGGTGACCGTTCCAATCCCTCAAACTACCGCCCTATAGCTTTACTTTCCTGTCTAACTAAAGCTTGTGAATCATTCCTTAACCGGAAGATTCAAAAGCTCCTGTCCACTTCTAACCTTCTATCTGAGCGCCAGTATGGGTTCCGCAAGGGGCGTTCAACTGGCGATCTTCTTGCTCTCTTAACTGATTCGGTCATCCTCTTTTAGCCGTTTCGGTGAAACTTTCTCAGTTGCACTAGACATATCGAAAGCCTTCGATAGAGTCTGGCACAAGTCGTTGCTTTCTAAACTGCCCTCTTTCTGATTATATCCTTTTCTCTGTTCCTTTATCTCCAGTTTCCTTTCCGGCCGTTCTATCTCTGCTGTGGTAGACGGTCACTGTTCTTCCCCTAAACCTATTAACAGTGGTGTTCCACAGGGCTCTGTCCTATCACCCACTCTCTTCCTGTTGTTCATCAATGATCTTTTTTCCATGTCAAACTGTCCTATCCTCTCATACGCTAATGACTCCACTCTGCATTATTCAACTTCTTTCAACAGAAGACCCTCTCAACAGGAATTACATGACTCCAGGCTGGAGGCTACAGAACGCTTAACCTCAGACCTTACTCTCATCTCCGATTGGGGTAAAAGGAACCATGTGTCCTTCAATGCCTCAAAAACCCAATTTCTCAACCTACCAACTCGACGCAATCTTCCAAACACCTATCCCCTATTCTTCGACAACACTCAGTTGTCACCATCTTCTACATTAAACATCCCCGGTCTTTCCTTAACTCAAAATCTTAACTGGAAACTTCACATCTCTCGCACTAAATCAGCTTCCTCGAGGTTGGGCGTTCTGTATCGTCTCCGCCAGTTCTTCTCCCCCGCACAGTTGCTATCCATATACAGGGGCCTTGTTCGCCCTCGTATGGAGTATACATCTCACGTGTGGGGGGGCTCCACTCACATAGCTTTCTTGGACAGAATGGAGTCTAAGGCTCTTCGTCTCATCAGGTCTCCTCCTCTTACTGATAGTCTTCTACCTCTTAATTTCCGCCGCCATGTTGCCTCTCTTTCCATCCTCTATCGATATTTTCACACTGACTGCTCTTCTGAACTTCCTAACTGCATACCTCCCCCCCTCCCGCGGCCTTGCTGCACGCGACTTTCTACTCATGGTCATCCCTATACTGTCCAAACCCCTTTATGCAAGAGTTAACCAGCATCTTCACTCTTTCATCCCTCACGCTGGTAAACTCTGGAACAATCTTCCTTCATCTGTATTTCCCCCTGCCAACGACTTGAGCCCTTTCAAGAGGAGGGTATCTGGACACCATTCCTTCCGAAACTGACCTCTCTTTCGGCCACCTCTTTGGATTCTTTTATAGGAGCAGCGAGTAGCGGGCTTTCTCTTTATTATTGTTCCCTTTTTTGTGCCCTTGAGCTGTCTCCTTTGTTGTAAAAAAAAAAAAAATCATCATCATCATCATCATCATAATAATAATAATAATAATAATAATAATAATAATAATAATAATAATAATAATAATAATAATAATAATAATAATAAACAGTAGTAATAATAAGTGCTTATGAAAAATATTTACAAAATATACAAATAGTGCTGTTCTCAGTTTTCATTATTTATAAATTTGACCATTACAATCCGGTAGCAGCGGGGATCATGATTCTTAATGGTCCCCCTAAGCGAGAAAAATGAGAAAAAATCATCTCTCACACAAACCATTTCATAATATATACCAAAGCATTTGTGATCAGTTTATGTATCATCTATTTTTTGGGGTTAAAATCATGGCACAAATTTGGCCCGTCGCTGCTACACGGTAAAGCCACAAATTTGGCCCGTCGCTGCTACCGGGGGGCAATGCGCTGTGCTGATATCGGTCAGTCCGTGCCCATATAGGAGCAATAATGTTGTGGTGTCTCACTGAGTGCTGAGGGCGGTTCACTGCGGGTGGGAGGATGTGTTTGTGTCTGGGCTGGTTAAGAAGCATGGTTGCAAACTGGTGTAGTAGGGTCTCGTGACGGTGTTGTAGGCTGGTGAGATGGAGGGAGTCGAGGGCGTCCTGGTAGTGTGTGTAGTGAGGGCCCAGGATGATTTTGCAGGCGTGCTTCTGGACATGTTCAAGTTGGCGGCGCTGCGTGATGCTGATGGAGGAAGACCATGCGTTGGACGCGTATGTAAGTTTGGGGAGAATGAATGAGGAATACACGCTCGCCAGCGCACACTCAGGGGTCCCCAGCGTTTTAAGTCTCCTCAGAAGGTACAACTTGTAGGTGGCAGATCTGGTGAGCTGGGAGACGTGCTCCTTCCATGTGAGCTTGCTGTCCATGGTGACTTCAAGTAGCTTTGCAGATGTAACTACCTGGTGGGTAGTTGATGGACACCACAGGGGGAGCAACATGGGCAAAAGAGGTGTTGATGTGTAGGAGTGTAGTTTTGGTGTCGTTGATGGTGATCATGTTTTGTGTTGTCCATGTTTGTAGTTTGTGTAGTGTTTCCTGGAGGTGAGAATAATCTGGGTTGCTGTTGTCGACTGTTACTTCCACTGTGGTGTCGTCCACGTACTTTCAGCGGTGAGGTGTGTGGGTTAGTGCATCATTGATTAAAATAAGAAAGCACAAAGGGCCCATCTTGGACCCCTGAGGTACCCCGCAAGTAAGGTGTAGAGGAGGGGAGGCCACTCCCTGGAATCTTACCACTTGTCTGCGCTGGTGCAGGAAATCCGCCAGCCAGGAGACCAGGTTAGAGTGAAGCCCTAGGTTTATCGTGTGTGTGTGTGTGTGTGTGTGTGTGTCTGTCTGTCTGTCTGTCTGTCTGTCTGTCTGTCTCTCTGTCTGTCTGTCTGTCTGTCTGTCTGTCCGTGTGTGTGTGTGTGTGTGTGTGTGTGTGTGTGTAATATGGGCGTTGTCTCGCGTGAGATGTCAAAATAACACTAATTGTGATAAAGCTCGTGACATGCAATATTACAAATATCCACACACACACACACACACACACACACACGTACACATACACATACCTTCAAATTGGCACAACACACACACACACACACACACACACACACACACACACACACACACATAACAAACATGCTCACACGCAAACAAGCAACGGGAAATGAACCACACCCATCTCTCTCTCTCTCTCTCTCTCTCTCTCTCTCTCTCTCTCTCTCTCTCTCTCTCTCTCTCTCTCTCTCTCTCTCTCTCTCTCTCTCTCTCTCTCTCTCTCTCTCTCTCTCTCTCTCTCTCTCTCTCTCTCTCTCTCTCACCTGGGGCACAGATCGATCCCTTGGTGCATAAAGGCGCCCAACGTGAACCACAGACTGTTGCAGATCGTGAAGTCGTTCGTTACACTTGACTTCGTGTACGTCTCTATCACCTGTAGAAAGAGAAGTAAGAGATCAATAAGCACAAGGAAAACGAAGGAGGAGGCGAGAGAGAAGTGGGGAAGGATTACGAGAAGGAGGAGGAGGAGAAGGAGGAGGAGGAGGAGGAGGAGGAGGAGAAGGAGGAGGAGGAGGAGACTACGTGTATGTTTTTTTTTCGGAGAAAGATTAGAAGATTTCAAATATATTAACTATGGGAAAAATCGACACTTTTCTGATCCCAGTGTGATTCTCGAAAGAGCAATATGTTGCCTATGTGACTTTTATTTTTTTTATTTTTTTTATGGCTAGAAACCATGTGGTCGTTGTGTGTTGTGTGGAAATATGTTATATTTCTATCATGGTTGGTCATATATTTATTGAGTTAAGCTTCGATAGCTCTCGGTGGTTTTGTGAGATTTATAAAAGTGGAGAGTGTGAGGGAAAGCATTTTCTGTGGTTTGTGGGAGTTGTATGTTTGGTGACCTCTCGTAGTCATAAATAAATCAATGAATCAAAAGAGCTCAGAAATCTTTTTTATTTATTTGTTAAATTCTCATGACTTTGTTGGTTTATAAAAAGAGAATGAGGTGTGATAATGTTTTTTTGGTGGTGTATAATTGTAGTTCTTTTTGTGCCTACCTATAATAGTGTTTAAATCTATTTTGGTATAATTATTTGGATACATCCGACCTTCTTGTTGACGGTGTCTGATGAGGGAAATGAAAGAGATGATAAAATAAATCATCCCTAAAGATCTGCATCCGGAAAACTTTTAAGCAGGCGCCTACACACAAACATCTCTATATAGCGTTTCTGAACTCCTAATTGGGGCAACTCTGAATAACTTGGTAATTTTTTAGGTTTAGAAAGAGGTAGATACGTGAAAATGAAATCGTCTTAGTGGTGGGTGTTGAGGACGTGGGCAATTATTGCGCCATAACATCGTTCTATTTATTGAGGAAAACCCTGGCTTTCTCTTGCCGCCCGACGCACCCCTCCAGATGAAAGTAAAATAGTGTTACTGCCAAAGTGAAGGGATTTCACCCCATTAATCGACATGTTTAATATAGAATAAGTAGACATAATCAAATGATAAGACTAACAGGAAATTCTAAAGTCATGCCATGCTTCTTAATTTGACTAATTTCTATGGAATTAGACTAGTAGACAAAAATAAGGAAGAATACGTGCACTTACATTCTTTCTGGACTACAATTTAAATTGATTATATTTTGTATGGAATATAGACTTTTATAGTCTATATTCTATACGAAATAAAAAGTCCAGATACGTTTTATCTGTAATACTTTGTGCACTGATATTTTTATAGAAACAAAAGCAACTCAAAGGCAAAAAAAAAAAAGACAAAGAACAAAAGAGCCCGTACGCACTGCTTCTGCAAAAGAAAATAGAACTGAAAGGCCAGAAGAGACGGTGAATTTGGGATAGAAATGTATCTTGATACGCCCCTCTTGAAATAAAGTCTACGCAGGGGGAAATACAGACAAAGGAAGACTGTTCCAGAGTTTACAAGCGAAAGGGATGACAAATATCAATTTGACGGTTACCTCTTGCTTATACAAGTGATTAAGCTAGCATAAGTGTTTAATGATCAGCAGAGAGGCGTATACAGGGGACCGCGGGAGGGGTTGGGGAACTCAGAAAGTTCAAAGGAGCAGTCAGAATGAAAATATCTATAGAAAATTGAGAGGCAACATAGCGCGCGATATTTAAGAGGTAGAAGACTATCAGTACGAGAAAGGAAAGTAATGAATCAAACAGCCATTCACTCTACTCTGTGAAAAAGGGCCGTGTGAATGGAACGCACGTATGATACGTATATTCCATATGAGGTGGGCCAAGGCCTTGTATATAGCTAACATCTGAGAATGGGAGAAGAACTGATGAAGACGATACAAAGCGCCTAACCTCAATGAAACTTGTTTAGTAAAAGATTTGCATTTTCCTGTTAAGTTTGAGTTTGGGATATAGCAAAAATGGTTGATATAGAAGGGGACAGCTGTTTTCGAAGAACAGGGGATAGATGCTTGTACGATTGTGTCGAATTAACAGTTGCAAAATTCCCATTCGAAAATGGTAGCAAATTCAGATGTCAGGGGCTCTGCAAGTCCTGTAATTTATATTAGGAGGGTCTTCTAAAAGACGTTTAGTATTACAAAGTAGATTCATCGGCGTAGGTGTGGATACAGCAGTTTATTTGGGACAGAGAGAGACATAGATAGAACCGGACCTTTTAGAACACAAATATTTATAGGTTTAAGGAAAGAACAATGACCAAACAAAACAGTAGAGATGGAATGGCCAAAAAAGGAAAAAGGAGATAAAAAGTACATAGAAAGAGGTAAAATCAGTGGGAGGGTAATTTTGAAAGCAACGATTTGTGCCAAACTCTGTCAAAAGCCTTTGAGATGTCTAAGGCAACAACAAAAAATTTACATAAGCGGCTAGGAGAGGACCACCAGGTATCAGCTAGGAAGGCAAAAAGTTAACCAGTGGAACGCCTATTGCGGCCACCGCACTAGTGATCAGAGAGGTCAGAAGTTGATTAATGCTCTAGAACTTTCTTGTTATGGATTGTTTCAAAATCCTTGGAAAGACAACAAAAAAGCTATTGTATGGGAGTTTAATGGGTTTCAGTGGTCACTTTGCTGAGCCACAAGATGTATATAGGGATTTTTTTCAGTAGAAAGGAAATATTGGTGTTAAAAGGCAGAGACAAAAATGTTTGCCTAGGCAGGGTGTCAGCACGAAAGCATAGATTTTAAGTACAGCACAAGGCACTCCACCGGGTCAACAAGTCTTCCAAGGATCCGGGCCATAGAGCGCATAGAAAACATAATTCTTAAGAACTTTAATTACAGGTATAGTGAAGTCAGACGGGGGACACAAAGAAATAGTCTTGAATCGTGCAGAGCGGATTTTTCAGAGAACGTTTGATCGATGAGCTCAGCTTTATATAGAGATATAATAGCTGGGTTGCATCAGGGCTAAATATATATATATATATATATATATATATATATATATATATATATATATATATATATATATATATATATATATATATATTTTTTTTTTTTACAACAAAGGAGGCAGCTCAAGGGCACACACAAAAAGAAAACAATAATAAAAAGAAAGCCCGTTACTCGCTGCTCCTAAAAAAAGAAACAAAAGAGGTGGCCGAAAACAAGATCAAATACGGGAGGAGAGATGTCCTGATACCCTCCTCTTGAAAGAGTTCAAGTCGTAGGCAGGAGGAAATACAGATGAAGGAAGATTGTTCCAGAGTTTACCAGCGTGAGGGATGAAAGAGTGAAGATGCTGGTTAACTCTTGCATAAGGGGTTTGGACAGTATAGGGATGAGCATGAGTAGAAAGTCGAGTGCAGCGAGGCCGCGGGAGGGGGGAGGCATGCAGTTAGCAAGTTCAGAAGAGCAGTCAGCGTGGAAATATCTATAGAAGATAGAAAGAGAGGCAACATTGCAGCGGAATTTAAGAGGTAGAAGACTATCAGTATGAGGAGGAGAGCTGATGAGACGAAGAGCCTTAGCCTCCACTCTGTCCAGAAGAGCTGTGTGAGTGGAGCCCCCCCACACATGAGATGCATACTCCATACGAGGGCGGACAAGGCCCCTGTATATGGACAGCAACTGTGCAGGGGAGAAGAACTGGCGGAGACGGTACAGAATGCCCAGCCTCGAGGAAGCTGATTTAGTAAGAGATGAGATATGAAGTTTCCAGTTGAGATTTTGAGTTAAGGATAGACCGAGGATGTTTAGTGTTGAGGAAGGTGATAGCTGGGTGTTGTCAAAGAATAGGGGATAGTTGTTTGGAAGATTGTGTCGAGTGGATAGGTGGAGAAACTGTGATTTTGAGGCGTTGAAGGACACCAGGTTCCTCTTGCCCCAATCGGAAATAATAGTAAGGGCTGAGGCTAAGCGTTCTGCAGCCTCCAGCCTTGAGTCGTTAAGTTCCTGTAGGGTAGGTCTTCTATTAAAAGAAGTTGAGTAATGCAGAGAGGAATCATCGGCGTAGGAATGGATAGGACAGTTCGTTTTGGAAAGAAGATCATCAATGAACAACAGAAAAAGAGTGGGAGATAGGACAGAACCCTGTGGGACACCTCTCTTAATAAATTTAGGAGAACAGTGACCGTCTACCACGGCAGAAATAGAACGGTCAGAAAGGAAACTGGAGATAAAGGTACAGAGAGAAGGATAGAAACCGTAGGAGGGTAGTTTGGAAAGCAAAGATTTGTGCCAGACCCTATCAAAAGCTTTTTGATATGTCCAGCGCAATAGCAAAGGTTTCACCGAAACGGCTAAGAGAGGATGACCAAGAGTCACTTAAGAAGGCTAGGAGATCACCAGTAGAACGCCCCTTGCGGAACCCATACTGGCGATCAGATAGAAGGTCAGAAGTGGAAAGGTGCTTTTGAATCTTCCGGTTAAGGATTGATTCAAAAGCTTTAGATAGACAAGAAAGTAAAGCTATAGGACGGTAGTTTGAGGGATTGGAGCGGTCACCCTTCTTAGGCACAGGCTGTATGAAGGTATACTTCCAACAAGAAGGAAAGGTAGATGTTGACAGGCAGAGGCGAAAGAGTTTGACCAGGCAGGGTGACAGCACGGAGGCACAGTTTTTAAGGACAATAGGAGGCACTCCATCAGGTCCATAAGCCTTCTGATGATTGAGGCCAGAGAGGGCATAGAAAACATCATTTTGAAGAATCTTTATAACAGGCATAAAGGAGTCAGAGGGGGGATGAGTAGGAGGAATATGCCCAGAATCGTCCAGAGTGGAGTTTTTAGAAAAAGTTTGAGAGAAGAGTTCAGCCTTAGAGATAGATGAGACGGCAGTGTTGCCGTCAGGACTAAGGAGTGGAGGGAAAGATGAAGAAGTGAAGTTGGAGGAGATGTTTTTGGCTAGGTGCCAGAAGTCACGGGAAGAGTTAGAGAAAGCAAGGTTTTGGCATTTTCTATTAATGAAATAATTTTTGGTTAGTCTGAGAATAGATTTGGCACGATTTCGGGCAGAAATGTAAAGTTCATAATTAGCATTAGTTTGAAGGCTCTGCTACCTTTTGTGAGCTGCCTCTCTATCATTGACAGCACGAGAACAAGCGTGATTAAACCAAGGCTTTTTAGCGTGAGGAGTAGAGAAAGAACGAGGAATGTATGCCTCCATTCCAGAGACAATCACCTCTGTGATGCGCTGAGCACACACAGAGGGGTCTCTATCCTGGAAGCAATAATCATTCCACGGGAAATCGGAAAAGTACATCCTCAGGTCGTCCCAACGAGCTGAAGCAAAATGCCAGAAGCATCGCCTCTTCGGTGGGTCCAGAGGGTGTACAGGAGCGATAGGACAGGATGCAGAAATAAGATTGTGATCGGAGGAGCCCAACGGAGAGAACAGTTTGACAGAATAAGCAGAAGGGTTTGAGGTAAGGAAGAGGTCTAGAATGTTGGGCCGGTCTCCAAGACGGTCGGGAATACGTGTAGGGTGCTGGACCAACAGCTCTAGGTCGTTGAGGATAGCAAAGTTGTAAGCTTGTTTACCAGGATGGTCAGTGAAAGAGGATGAAAGCCAAGGCTGGTGGTGAACATTGAAATCTCATAGGATGGAGATTTCAGCGAAGGGAGAGTGGGTCAAGATGTGCTCCACTTTAGAATTCAAATAGTCAAAGAATTTTACATAGTTGGTAGAGTTAGGTGAGAGATAAACAGCACAGATGTATTTAGTAATAGAATGACAATGAAGTATTAGCCAGATGGTAGAAAATTCAGAATAGTCAAGGTTGTGGGCACGAGAGCAAGTGATGTCGTTGCGCACGTAGGCGCAACATCCAGTTTTGGATTGAAATTTAGGATATAGATAGTAGGAGGGAACAGAGAAGAGATTGCTGTCAGTAGCCTCAGAAACCTGTGTTTCGGTAAGAAAGAGAAGGTGAGGTTTAGAGGAGGATAGATGATGTTCCACAGAATGAAAATTAGAGCAAAGACCGCGAATGTTGCAGAAATTGAGAAGAAAGAGGTTCGAGGAGTTATCAAGACACCTCTCGGGTCGTCAGCCAGAAGGGGAGTCCTCCCTGGGGAGGGAGGTGGGAGAGATGAAATAAAAAGTTGTATATATATATTTTTTTATATATATCAAAAGTCTCTGGAAGAATCAGAGCAAGCATGGCTGTGATATTTTCTGAAATGAGAAAATTCTATAATGGGAATTAATTATTAGTGAATCAAAGAATATATTTAGTGTGAAACCGGGTGAACAAACAAAAAAAACATGATTAGCAGGAATTTGAGAGCGAAGGTACCTTTTGAGCGCTGTGCACGCGCGCACACGTGTGTGTGTGTGTGTGTGTGTGTGTGTGTATGAGAGAGAGAGAGAGAGAGAGAGAGAGAGAGAGAGAGAGAGAGAGAGAGAGAGAGAGAGAGAGAGAGAGAGAGAGAGAGAGAGAGAGAGAGACTTCTGGCAGGGAATAAAACGCCTGCAGGGCAACACACACCACCGCCCCATACACCTAGAAAAGGGAGGAGTCAAAATACAGGATGACGAGGGTATTGCCCAAGAGTTCAGTGAAACCTGGAAGTCAGTGTTCACAATAAGACCTGAAGACAACGCTCATTATGACCAAGACAATGAACGGGAAGTAAAGGCATGGCTCCAACAGGACCCAACAAGAACCAGGCCACACCATACGATTGATCTGCAACGCCTAACACAGGCCCATCTGTTGACTATGGAAATAGGCACAACCGAGCTCCGATCAGCTATAAACAAAACGAAAAACACGTCGCCCGGAGAGAGCAAAATAGATAAACAACAAATCAGCATGTTACCCCCCCAGGGGCTGGCGTACCTACTCACCATATATAATGCGATGTTAACAACAGGTTACTTCCCTCAACGATTCAAAGTCGCCACTCTCACCATGATACCTAAACCAGGCAAACCATCCACGGATCCCAAGAACTACAGACCAATCTCACTCCTAGAAGTCCCTGGAAAAATCTTTGAAAGAATAATCAACTTACGACTCAGATGTCACCTGGAGGAAAACAACCTTTATAACCCGTCACAGTATGGCTTCAGGGCAGGGAGGAGCTCTACGTCAGCTATCTCCATCACCAGCGAAAAGGTAGCACTCACTAAAGGACAAGGACTAAACTGCACTATTATCCAACGCGACATCAGCAAAGCGTTTGATAAAGTCTGGCTACAGGGCCTGCAATACAAAATACTTCAACTCGGACTGCCAGAGCTAACGGAAAAACTGTTATGTAGCTTCCTTGATCAGCGCTCAGCTTCCATTCGAGTTAATTCAGCAATATCCTCCCCGTTCCCCCTGCACAGCGGCGTGCCACAGGGCAGCGTGTTATCACCAACGCTCTTCATCACCTACACCTCTGACATGCCCCGGTCTGACACCAGAAGCTGTATGGATATATATTATGCTGACGACGCGACACAAATAGTGACCTCCAACGGTACCCTAGACCACCATGACGCCCTGGTCGTGCGGGAGGCGAACAGACTCAACACATTTGAAAAAAATGGAAGATCAAAACAAACATAGACAAGTTCGCTGTGGTCGCACTCGGCAGGAAAAAATTAAATGACATACAAATACAGGGCAACACCATCTCCCACCAAAAACAATGCCAGATATTAGGCCACACAGTGACATCCACCGGCCTGATCGTTAAACATGTCAACGACAAAACCATGAAAGTTAAAACAGCCCTCACATCACTAAACAGATTCTGGCACTTCACAGAGCGGCTCAAACTGTATCTAGTAAAGACTAAGATACTTCCTATACTAGACTACTCACCCACCCCGACACACATGGCTTCCCACACCAAGATGTTACAGCTTCAGAGGCTGCAGAACAAAGCGCTGAGATTTGCCACCGGACAGAAATACCCGTACACGGAAAACACAGCAGCACAACACCGCAGACTCGGAGTACAACTAGTCAGCACAAGGCTACGGGAGGCGGCCGGAAAGATATGGGAGAAGCTAGACCAGCAAGACGACGTGAACTACACCCACGTCAAGGAGCTTGACGGCAGCACGAACTTGGTCCACCCCTGGTTTCCGCGCTTGAAGTCACTACGAGAACAACCGCCCACACATCACTTCACACAAGTGACGCCATAGCTTAGCCTAGCTCTCTACACACAAACAATCCAAACACACACACACCCAGCACGCCGGGGGTATACAAATAAGGTGCCCGATAAACAATAACTACACCAGAACAATTAACGAACCTACACCATACAACTGTACACTCCTACTGTCTTTCCTATTCCCCACCTGTACCTCACCACTAACCCACTTCCTCTTCGTACTATACCCTTGATTAAAAAAAAAAAAAAAAAAGAGAGAGAGAGAGAGAGAGAGAGAGTGTGTGTATGTGTGTGTGTGTGTGTGTGTGTGTGTGTGTGTGTGTGTGTGTGAGGGGAGTTGCAGCAGTGCTGTCTGCCCTATGACAGTTCTATGTCATTCTGCCTGACTGGAAAAAGGTACTGCTTCTTCCTATCTGGAACGGGAACGAGGACCGCTAAGACTTCAACACTTAGAATGGTATTACCCTGCTCAATGTGCCGGGCTCATCTACTGCTGATGCGAATTCGATCTCATCTGCTAACGTTTGAGAGGCCTGGGTTCCCGCCCGGTAAGTCTACGACTGAACGGATCCTAGTATTTCGCGTCCATGTAGAACACCAACTAAAGTTTCGACAGGAGCTACAGGTATCCTATGTCGATCTCAAGCAGACATTTGACTCAGTGCGTCTTGAGACACTATGGGACATCCGTGGGATTCCTGCAAGGATTATTGACCTGATGACTGGCCTTTACTCTAGGAATGGGGAAGCTTTGAAATGTGAAAGAGACGTTTCCAATTTCTTCCGCGTAAACTTGGGAGTTTGGCAGGGGTGCGTTCGTGCTCCATGTCTTTCCAAGACTTGCCTGAACTAGGTATTAGCTACAGTTGTTAATCATCATCGTTGCGGACCATCTGTTGGCAACACCAAAGTCACTGACCTTGTTTTTGCTGCTGCCGTAGTACTACTAGCGGAATCGCGGGAGGTCCTGGTAAAGGCTCTCAAAGTGCTGCATGAGGAGGCGATGCCATTAAAATTGCAGGTCTCCATGGCCAAAACAAAGTTTTATTCGTTTGGAGGCTTGCTTGTTTGACACAGTTCAGTCTCTTCATGCAAGTAGTGAGGACAATGAGGTCACCAACAGCTCCACACACCTTGGTACCGTAGAGTAAGGGTTCTTAATTAACCGGGGGTATCCATACCCCTAGGGAGTATGAAAATCAAATGCTGGGGGTACGGGACTCAATCTCTGAATATCATCATATATTGTATATCAAATAGGACTGGTGATGATTTCGGTAGTCAAGCGAAGGGGGTATGTGACATTACTGAGGAATCCAACGGGGTATGGGATCATCAAATGGTTAAGAACCTCTGGCGAAGGGGATAACAATGGTGTGTCTTGCTAGGAAGACACTTGACTAATAGGCCTAGTCCATGGTTTTATGGTCTCGCTCTGTCGATTCTTATGCAGGCGGACAAAGGTTTGAGTATATAAATCACTTGTGCCCCCCTCCATAGTGTATTGCTGTGAGACATGGACACTGAACAGTGAATTCAATAGTCATGTTGATGGTTTTGGTACCAAATGCCTTCGCAGGATAATGGGGTATCCCTAAAGAGACTTCGTGCTGAACCAGCGACTACTTCATGAAACTGAATCTACGTCTGGTACTAGCCTAGTATGTCACCACCAAATTCGCCTACATGGAATCATGGCATGTTTCCCGGACGTCGAGGCTGCTTACGAGGTTGTTTCTGTACGAGATAACACTGGCTGAAGGAGACTACTAGGAACCCCACGTAACTCATCGCTGAGGAAAGTTCATCGTTCTTGTCAGTGGTGGCTTATAGTAGGAAAAGTAACTGCTTGGGAGCTCTCTCGCGGGAAACATAGGGGCTGAAGGCTCTACCTGGCGTATGCCCCCAGTTGGTTTGTTTGTGCATGTGTGGGGGGAGTGTAATTATTTTTTTTCACCACGGCCTGTTCACTAGTTGGACTTGTCATCGTCAGCAAGTACCCTTCCGATTACAGCAAGGCTCATTATAGCTGGTTGATCTCAGGGTACTGCCGGGACTTTCGCCCCCGCTCAACGGATAGGACGGTTACCTCTTTATTACCGGGAATATATCGGACTCAACGAGGCTCGAACCTCAGCCTGCGAGGGCAAAGCATGACAGGGCAAAGTCTTCGTCCACTGAACTAGCTTGGCGGTGTGTGTGTGTGTGTGTGTGTGTGTGTGTGTGTGTGTAAAGTGATTGCTTAAAGATGTAAACTTGATCCATTAAGTGCGTGGTTATTAGATACAAACATCATTCAATTTCTGCCATTATGTGAGCCATCCAAGCCAAACAGCTCTCTCTCTCTCTCTCTCTCTCTCTCTCTCTCTCTCTCTCTCTCTCTCTCTCTCTCTCTCTCTCTCTCTCTCTCTCTCTCTCTCTCTCCTAACGGATAGACATCAATGTACTGTATTTAGCTGCGAAAAATCATCTACTACCACTGTAAAGCTTGGTGTACCTCAAGGAAGCGTTATAGGCCCAATTCTGTTTCTAATATACATCAATGATATATCAGATCTTTTCTTTAAAGCTAAAAGTATATTGTTTGCCGATGACATGACACTCTACTTAACAGGTCCAAACCAAGATCAACTTGTACTAAATGCAAATCATGAACTCGAAAAACTATACCAATGGTGTCTATGTAACAGACTTACAATTAATAAAAAGAAAACTTGCTTTATGCTATTCACTACTAAAAAAGCGTCTAACTTGATTAATTTAAAAATCAATAATGAAATAATTTATAAAACTGATAGAGTGAGATTTCTTGGTGTAGATTATGATGATTCATTATCATTTAAATATCACATACATAACCTTACACTGAAAATATCAAGACACATTGCTTTACTTTATCAAATAAATGATCTCATGCCTCAAAATGTATTAAAGTCAATATACTATGCACACATTTATTCACTAATTACCTACAGCAGCCCGAATTGGTGTACAACATACACCACCTATTTAACCCCCCTAAAATTGCAGCTCAAAAAAATTGTAAGAATTATTACTAACAGCAACTATTTAGCACACACTAGTCCACTCTTCAAGGAAACCAAAAATTTAAAACTGGATGATATAACTAAACTGGAAATAGCTACACTCATGTACATAAATAGGAATCAAATGCGTGACCTCCTCCCATCTTATGATTATAGTACCCGTCACCGCGACAATCTAAGCTTTCCTATTCATCGTCTTTCAAAATTCCAACATTCAACTACTTATTTGGGTCCTGTAATTTGGAATTATATCCCCACACAAATTCAAGAAGCTCCTTCCCTCAACACATTCAAAAGCCGATTAAAAACTAATATTATAATGACCTATTAACTAACTATTAACTAACTCACTTTTTCCTTATAAATGTGCATGTGTGTATGTACTTTAAAATATTATGTTAATTAATTAATGCAACATATGTGCAATTTACTTATGTATATGAACGGGTGTATGCGTGTATATGTGCGCATGTGTATGTGTGCGCATATGTATAATTATGTATATTGTATATGTGTATGCTTGTGTGTATGCATGTGTATGTGTGTATGAGTATATATAGGTCTATGTGTGTGCATGCATGTATGTATGTATGTATGTAAGCGTTTATTCTATTGTGTTACCTCGCATGCTCAATATATGATTCTATTACTTTAACATTATGTAAAGTTATCATAATCATTTCATCTTTACTACAATTATTATTAATGTTGTCACAGCCAGTAATTTTCAAATAAATTATATATTTTCTTGCCTAAAAAGCTATGCTTTAGACAGGCTAGCTTTAGTTGTACAGCTTAAAGCTCTGTCCATATATATATGCATATAACATATATAACTTTGTATAATTAATAGCTATAAATAAATGTTTCAGATGTTTCAAATCTCTCTCTCTCTCTCTCTCTCTCTCTCTCTCTCTCTCTCTCTCTCTCTCTCTCTCTCTCTCTCTCTCTCTCTCTCTCTC
This sequence comes from Eriocheir sinensis, assembly GCF_024679095.1. Classification (NCBI taxonomy): domain Eukaryota; kingdom Metazoa; phylum Arthropoda; class Malacostraca; order Decapoda; family Varunidae; genus Eriocheir; species Eriocheir sinensis. The sequence continues at coordinate 11,153,736 of NC_066538.1, forward strand.
TCTCTCTCTATATATATATATATATATATATATATATATATATATATATATATTTTTTTTTACAGCAAAGGAGGCAGCTTAAGGGCACACACACACACAAAAAAAAAAAAATAATAAAAAAAGCCCGCTAATCGCTGCTCCCATAAAAGAATCAGAAGAGGTGGCCAAAAGCAAGGTCAGATTCGGGAGGAGAGGTGTTCTAATACCCTCCTCTTGAAAGAGTTCAAGTCGTAGGCAGGAGGAAATACAGATGAAGGAAGATTGTTCCAGAGTTTACGAGCGTGAGGGATGAAAGAGTGAAGATGCTGGTTAACTCTTGCATAAAGGGTTTGGACAGTATAGGGATGAGCATGAGTAGAAAGTCGTGTGCAGCGGGGCCGCGGGAGGGGGGGAGGCATGCAGTTAGCAAGCTCAGAAGAGCAGTTAGCGTGGAAATATCGATAGAAGATAGAAAGAGAGGCAACATCGCTGCGGAATTTAAGAGGTAGAAGACTATCAGTATGAGGAGGAGAGCTGATGAGACGAAGAGCCTTAGCCTCCACTCTGTCCAGAAGAGCTGTGTGGGTGGAGCCCCCCCCACACGTGAGATGCATACTCCATACGAGGGCGGACAAGGCCCATGTATATGGATAGCAACTGCGCGGGGGAGAAGAACTGGCGGAGCCGATACAGAACGCCCAACCTCGAGGAAGCTGATTTAGCGAGAGAGGAGATATGAAGTTTCCAGTTGAGATTTTGAGTTAAGAATAGACCGAGGATGTTTAGTGTTGAAGAAGGTGACAGCTGAGTGTTGTCGAAGAATAGGGGATAGGTGTCTGGATGATTGTGTCGAGTTGATAGGTGGAGAAATTGAGTTTTTGAGGCATTGAAGGACATATATATATATATATATATATATATATATATATATATATATATATATAGATATATATATATATATATATATATATATATATATATATATATCACACACGCACACACACACACGTTGCATAAAAAACTAAAGAGCTGGACCATTTCTTTACCATTTTTAGTAGCTCTTTTGGTCTCTTTTTTTTTCTCTCTCTTCCTCTGTCCCATTTTCTCTCTCTCTCTCTCTCTCTCTCTCTCTCTCTCTCTCTCTCTCTCTCTCTCTCTCTCTCTCTCTCTCTCTCTTACCTTCCACTCGTAAGGGCTGAATCTACTGACGAGGAAGAGGACGATGGATACCCCAACGTAGGCAAACACAACACACGTCCATATTTCTTGGGAAAGAGGAGACATGAAGCTGAAGACGCCTGGCTTCTCTTTTACAGGTTTCTTGATCATAATGGAGATTCCCAGCGTCATGAACGGTTTGGTGAAGTCTATGACTCGTTCTCGGGAGGAGGTGATGGTAAGAGGCGCGATGGCTATGTCTGCTTCCTGTGTGTGGAAAGAGAAACGTGGAAAGGTGAGTACAGTGTGCTTTCCTCTGTCTAAAAGTAAGTTGAAATAAGGTGTGCTGCGTTGTTAGGGGGGGTCGGGGTTGATAGTTATGTTAAAATTAAAAAAAAACAGTCAATGATATAAGTATCCAGGAGATCATACGTGATAGTAATCCTTAAATATATGTATTCTAAGACGTAAAATATTGAAAAAAAATTAATTTAAATAACAATATAATCAATAACATAATGCACACACGTAAATAAAACATAAAGAAAAGGGAACGTAATAACAATTTCACATGAAAAAAAAGGGACTAAGTTCAAAGACCAATGTTTCGAAAGAAAGTAGCAAATAATAAGGCAAACTTTGGAATATCTTTCATAACCCCCTTTGTTGAGAGAGAGAGAGAGAGAGAGAGAGAGAGAGAGAGAGAGAGAGAGGTGAGGAGGTACAAGGTGGACTGCTCTGCAAGGGTAAGATGGAAGAGAAAGTCTAGAGGAAGAGGAAGGAAGAGGGGAGAGAGCGAATGGGAACGTGAAGGAGAGAGGAGGGTGTTCGCCTTAAGTTAGAGTGACGTTAAAGAGAACGAGTGAGTGACCACAGAGAGCCCAAGGGAGAGGGAGGGGAGAGGAGGCCTGAAATTAAAGGTACCTTAATCACAATCCTTTATAATTAGAGAGAGAGAGAGAGAGAGAGAGAGAGAGAGAGAGAGAGAGAGAGAGAGAGAGAGAGAGAGAGAGAGAGAGAGAGAGAGAGAGAATGATGATACTAGTGAAAGTAGGACGAAAGAAAATATGAGAAGGAAAAAATACAAAGAAGGAAAGAGCTTAGTAAATAGGGAAAATAAAGTAAAAACAAAGAACATTAGAAAAGGTATAAGAGAAGTAAGAGGGAAGGAGAAAGGGGTTGATGATCTAAGGAATAAAGTGAAGATAACAGAGGCGCAAGCGAAAGGGAAGGGAGAACAGGGAAACTAAATTTGTGGAATAAAAACTTGGAGAGGACGATAAAAAAAATAATAATAATAATAATTCAGGTATTACCAAATGGGCAGGGAGAGGAAGGAGAGAAAATAGTGAAGGGAAGGAAATGTGAAGTGATCAGAGCAGGTGTTATGAAGGTGGCACTAAAAAGCTGTGACATATGTGAACTGTGTAATTACCGTCACCTATTCCTGCTCATTCCTTTACGTGGAGAGAATTAATGCATTGGGGAAGTAATTTAAGCTTAGGGTGGTGGTGTCGGGACTAGTGGTGACAATAAAGTGAGATGATAGGAGTGGTGGTGCATACGATAGTGGTATTAGTAGATAAATAGGTTTGCCAAAAACAGTAGAAATAGTAGTAGTAGCAGAAGTAGCAGCAGTAGTAGTAGAATAAGTAGTAGTAGTAGTAGTAGTAGTAGTAGTAGTAGTAGTAGTGATGGTGGTGGTGGTATTTTTGTATGCCCAAGTAAAGATAGAGGTTGAGGCTTTTGACTCATAGAAAAAAAATAATAAAATGTTCACCTGTGATTGATTTATACAGGTGTCAGGACGAATAAGCTGATTGCGAGGGGTGTTGTGAAGAGGAAGGTAAGATTAGGAAGAAGATGGAACGTGGAAGATGAGGAGGAAGATGAGGAGGAGGAAGAGGAGGGAGAAGAGGAGGAGGAGGAGGAGGAGGAGGAGGAGGAAGGAAAGTAGGAAGGCCTGTCATCTCCACCAGAGCCCAGCACGCAGGCTAAAGGAACTAACTAGTATATATGGCTTGTAATCTCCCTTAGAGTGAGATATGTCTCGGTAACGCCGCGTGGAGAGAGGGGGAGAGGAAAGGGAAAAGGAGGTAAATCTTGCGTGAGGAGGAGGAGGAGGAGGAGGGAGTGGAGGAGCAGGATGGAGATGTAGTAGGCAGGATGGCTATGTATGTGGAGATAATGGTATAAAAAAGTAGAAAGAGAAAAAGAGTTGGAGAGAGAGAGAGAGAGAGAGAGAGAGAGAGAGAGAGAGAGAGACTCGGTTTAATATTTTATTCCTAACTAATTTTCATGTTTTCTAAAGAATAAGAAAATAGAGGAGAGAAGAAAAATATGAATAAACCAATTGGACATTTCAAAACATAAAATGTTTAAGAGAAAAATAACACGATATAATAAATAAAAAAATATTAAGTATTTTCAATATACACGAAAAACAAGAAAGTAAAGTATCAAGAGAAAAAAAAAACTGTAGAAATATCAAACAAAACACCTAATTCCTATTATCCTATTTACATTCGGAGACACAAAATGAGGCAGGTAACATATATACATAGGTTAGGCAAAGAATACTACTATCAGACGTGGTACCACCTCAGATAATGAGTGCTAGGGAACAACAGGTAAGGTGTGGGCGATACAGGCGAGATGGAGTGATGCTGTCTCCCGGCAGTGTAGTAGGCAGGTAATAACGGTAGCAGGGAGAAGTTTCAATCGTGGTAGTATTTTTGTGGTGATTGAGTGGAACAATTTAGAGGAATGTGTTCGGAGGGTGAGGAAGGAAAAAAAGGTGTATTGAAAGTTGCGTAACTCTTGGTATTTGTTTGTTGTGTTTATTGTTTGTTAAAGTAGTGAAAATAGTAGCAGTAGTAGTCGTAGTCGTAATAGTAATAGTAGTATTTTTTTTGTTACATAAGAGGACACGGCTCAAGGGCAATAAAAAAGAGTACAAAAAAAAGCCCGCTACTCACCGCTCCTATAAAAGATAAAAGTAAAGAGTAGCCAAAAGAAATGTCAATTTCGGGTGGAGAGGTGTCTTGATACACTCTTCATGAAAGAGGTCAAGTCATAGGCAGGAGAAAATACAGACAAAGGAAGGCTGTTCCAGAGTTTACCAGTGAAGGGGATGAAATAATGGAGATGCTGGTTAACTTTTGCGTGAGGGGTTTGGGCAGTATAGGGATGAGCATGAGTAGAAAGTCGTGTGCAGCGGGGCCGCGGGAGGGGGGGAGGCATGCAGTTAGCAAGTTCAGAAGAGCAGTCCGCATGAAAATATCGATTGAAGATTGAAAGAGAGGCAATATGGCGGCGGAATTTAAAAGGTAGATGACTATCAGTAAGAGGAGGAGAGCTGATGAGACGAAGAGCCTTAGACTCCACTCTGCCTAGGAGAACTGTGTGAGTGGAGCCCCTCATACGTGAGATGCATACTCCATACGAGGGCGGACAAGGCCCCTATAAATGGAAAGCATCTGTGCGGGGGAGAAGAACTGACGGAGACGGTACAAAACGCCCAGCTTTAGAGGTAAGGAAGAGGTCTAGTATGTTGGGCCAGTCTCCAAGACAAAGCAGGAATTTTGATAAATGTAGCACCTGCGCATTTCTAGTTCGTGAATATGTGAAAATAGACTGCTGTGATAGACATTCAATCTTATTGTTCAATAATATATTTGAATGTTTATGTATACAAAAAACAACTCAGAAGGTTGCATCGATAATCAAACACACAAGCACACGAAAAGGCAAGCTTGTATCAAATAACATAGTCACATCATGCTTGAACGATCTATGGCTTCTCAAAGTCATTGATTGATTGATGGCTCATTTCAGGACATCTGGCTCTGCAAGTGCAAATAAAAGGTATCTTAATAATTTACTGCTTGTAAATAACAATTAATAATCGAAAGAACATGAAATAGTGAATAATGACTGTTGAATGCAGTGCTAGGCTATTTCGAATATTAGGCTACCCATTGTATTTACATGCAACACATCAAAAAGCCTTATGTATAGACACTTGCAGAGTCGGATGTCATTTTATGCATTTGAATGAGATGAAATATGGGTATCTGAAAGGCTATGAATCGTTCGAGTATGATCAGACACTGTTTGATATACAAGTTGTTCTGTCGTGTGCTTGCATGGTAGATTATCGATGCAATTCGGCATGTTTGCGGTTCATATACGACGACTTGAGGTTTTTTTGTATACACAAACATTCAAATATATCACTGAAAATATGAAGTTGATCTTCACGCAATCACGAACTAACAATGGGCAGGTGCCACATCTACGTTCGCGAGTAGACAGACGGAATGAAACGGACTATAGTAATAGTAGTAGAGTAGTACAGTATTAATAGTTGTTGTTGTTATTGTTGTTGTTGATGATGTATCAATAATGGTAGAAAAAGTAATAGAAGTTGTTGCTGTTTTTATTCTTGTTTTAGTTCCATTTTATGTAGTTTTTTATAGTTGCAGTTGTTGAGGTAGTTGTTATTATTATTGTCGTTGTAATTGTTGTTTCTCTAGTAATTGTTGGTGTTGCAGGAAGTGGTGATGGTAGTGGTAATAATGATGGTGGAGTCGGTGGGCAGAGTGCAACAGAGGGGAGTAGGGAAGCATAATATATTTAAGAGGATACGGCAAAAAGAAGTAAAAAAAAAGTCTCTCTCTCTCTCTCTCTCTCTCTCTCTCTCTCTCTCTCTCTCTCTCTCTCTCTCTCTCTCTCTCTGTCATATCAATACTGAAAATATAACTACATCAGTATATCAAAATGTCAAAGAAAGGTAACCACAACCACAACCAATAGATAACTTACCTAAAGAGGTTTGAGTACTGAAATCTCAGTAAATGCTGAACAATTTATCATCCATTCAATCATTTTCTTTTGGGGGGGGGGCTTGGATTTTATCGGGAAGGGGTTGGTCCACCCTATGGGAAGCAGAAAAGTTCGGGCCTCTCTTAAAGAACTGACGGTCTGGGCTAGACTGCTGATCAAATTCATCGCGTAATCATCGGCTGCACTCGTGATATACTCAGAAAGCATGTATGCTACACACTTCAACCAAGTTTCACATAATGAAAAGTGATTTTTGTAATCACGCTAATAAACATTAGCAAAGAAAAAAAGAGAAACAAAGGAGTAAAATTATTTTCAGATTTAGGAAAATAACTCATGAATAAAGTATAAAATACATTAGTGTTACATATGAAACAAACGTGTGTGTGTGTGTGTGTGTGTGTGTGTGTGTGTGTGTGTGTGTGTGTGTGTGTGGTTAATGCAGGCCACCTCTGGTTCGTCCTTCATAAAATATTCACACCAATGATTACAACGGTCATTAAACTTTACTCATTAGCTTGAAACCGAACCCATCCCCTCCAAAACTCTCTCTCTTTCTCTCTCTCTCTCTCTCTTATTTTTTTTATTTACACTATTACACAAAATAGGAGTGCTACATAATCAATTAAGTACAGATAGCACTATAGGCCAAAGGCAGCTTCATTACAGCCGCCTATCTTAAGGCCTGCCTTGTGTCTTTTCACCCACGTCGACCTGCCATTAGCCACTGGTGCGCACACTCCTTAAAGCCTTGCAGAGTCACGCCCTCAAGGTTCTGCTGCGAGGCAAGGAGAGTGTTCCACAAGCCGACGTAGGTGTACAGGAACTGCCGCTGGTAGTGCCATGTCCTGCTGCGGGGCTGGAGCAGTTGTTCGGGGGCAGACACTACTGCCCTAGTAGTGACCAGGTTCCGGCGGCGTTGCTGGTACAGCTCCTGGAGACGAGGCTGCCTCAGTTGCTGCACCTTGAACATTACCGTCAGGCCTGCCACATCTCGCTGGTGTTGCAACGCAGTTGTGGATCCCAGGCTGTGCTGCTGTTCCTTATTAGCCGCTTCGCCCGGTCCTGCACCCTGTTCAGGTGGGCGAGGTGCCTGTGTGCCGCTCCGCCCCACGCGAGGCACGCGTACTCAGGGGAGGAGCGGATTTGTGACTTATACAGCACCTCCAGCCCCCTGCCGTCGAGGAGCCACGACATTCTTCTTAGGGAAGCCAGCTTCCCTGAGGCCTCCCTGGCGAGCCGTTCTATGTGTGTCCTGAAGGTCATCTTGCTGTCGTATGTGACCCCCAGGACCTCCATTTCCTCTTGTTGGCTCAAGGGCTTCCCGTCGAACGTCAGGGGCAGGACCGAGTTTTTTCTCGTGATGTAGAGGAGCTGCGTTTTGTGAGTGGCAAACTTTACTTGCCACTTCGCTCCCGAGGCTGCGATGCGGCTTAATGATGCGTTCATTTGCTCCGCTGTGGTCGCCTCCTCCCCCGGCCCGTAGCTCTAGAACAGTGTGATGTCATCCGCATACGCCGTAGCAGGAGGGATGAGATGGAGTAAGTCATTTATGTACACGTTCCAAAACAGAGTGCCAAGGCAGCTTCCTTGGGAGACACCTGCTGCGATGGGCTGTCTTTCCGATGACTGTCCATTAACCACAACTCTGAGGTGTCTGTGATTAAGGTAGTTCCCAAGGAGCTTCAGGAGGGGCCCGCCTATCCCAGCGGCGCAGAGCTTTGATACAAGGGCAGCGTGCCACACGCGATCAAACGCGCCCTCGATGTCCAGCGCCACTATAGCGGAGGTTCTCTCTCTCTCTCTCTCTCTCTCTCTCTCTCTCTCTCTCTCTCTCTCTCTCTCTCTCTCTCTCTCATACTTTACAATACAAAGGAAATATATAAACAAAATTAGTGTGGAGGTGACCGGTATGCCTATTCAGAGTAGGTTCCTATAAGTTTAACTCCACCTCTTCATGAATATATCCCATCTTCTCATGAAGGTATCTATCTAATTTGTACTCAACCATAACTGCCAAGACTACTCTATTCATGCAACACACTATTCGGGAATCACTTTTTGTCTTTGATGATTCAAAATTTATCTAGCGTGAAAGGTGAAACATCACTACATGTCATACTCGGTTATCTTACGACTTGAACCTTATTAGCATCATCCTTTCTTATGCCTTCCACTTAATTATAAAATTCGATTGTGCCTTGCTAAAGAATGCAAATTAAATACTTAAGCCTATCCTGTGCAAATATTCCATCATGA
>NC_066538.1:11204276-11224276 GCF_024679095.1 Eriocheir sinensis
CGATCTGGCAAGTTCCACATACCTACCCCTTAAGTGGGTTTCCCCATTCTTTGTTTTCCTTTAAATCCCTCTCTTTAAACCAATCTCATGTTTGAACCGTCGGGTCATCCATTTAGGGTCGTTATATTTCTTTATAAGTGCCTGGTAAGGGATATGCAGTCTTTGACCCTCTGCTATTACTCTAACTAAATTGTTGCAAGTCATTTCTACATGACTTCCATGACCATCAGGCTCCCGCCTTGTGATCCGGCCCTCATCAATCCCTAAAGTTCCCCAATTCACCTCCTCAAGGTGTCTTCTATGTCCCTCGTAATCGGCTCTTCTAAAGTCCGGTACCAACACAAGGTTGAGTTCATGGGTTATCGCCCAGTCTAAGTTAAACCTAATCTCCTTGTTATCACTACAACCTAGTTCTCCCCAGTGTCTAGTTCCCCAAACATATTATCGTTGTTAGTTAAGACTAAGTCTTGAATGTTATTACCTCAGTTATTGCATGTCTGAGAAAATTATGTAATAGCACTTTCGGAAAATCCTCGGATTCTAGATCTCCCACCACGCCTTTCCAGTCTATATTCCAATAGTTAAAATCCCCCATTCTGCTGATATTTTTGCTCCGGCTCGCCTTACCAATCTCTTGTAGTAAAATATCCGTGTCCTGCCTGCCAAGGATGGGTGGCCTGTAAAGAACCCCTAGAGTTAGCCTGTCTTTCCCTTTGTGGACGTCCACCCAAACTAACTCTGAGTCGCCATTTGTTTCAACAGGATTGTTAGCGGAACATTTTAAGAGTGTTTTTAAAATGAAGAGCAACCCTTCCTCCTCCTCTTCTTCCCTGTCTATCTTTGTGAAACATCAGCTAATCATTTATTTCCAATTCCGACTTGAAGTTTTTGTTTGCAATATCCATCCATGTTTCCGTGATTGTAATACTGTCGAACTTCTCTACACATGCTTTCCCCTTTAGTAGATCTATCTTATGTCTGAGACCACAGAGTTATATAACAAAAATGTTTATACACTACCAAATATTTTTCTCATTATTTTATTGTAGGTATACCTAAGTGCAATAAATGTGTGATCATGATATGCAGCAATGTCTCATCAATACGATAATCGGCTCAGTTTTCCAAAATATTATAATGGTGGCTAGCTAATAGTGATTAAGTGTAAACATGTGAAATCATGGAAAGGTCGCCAATCCGTCACCCTATGGCGGCCGACCACAGAGTTACAGGCAGGAGCAGTGGCCTCACCTCTCACCGTGGCGAGAGATTGGAGTTGGACCTTCTAGTATATAACTCTGTGTCTGAAACTCCTACTGTTAGCATAATAAGCAGTTAAACCATCCTTTGTTGCATCTTTTTTATTAATCCTGAGCTTCCTAGTCACAGTATGCGATACATAACCACTGATGATCGGCTCTCCCCCCCTCGCCTATCCTAAAAAATCCTGCAGGGTGCTAAGTGATCGTTCGAGGGGGTCTGCGAAAACCTCAACCCCCTTGAGTGACAGGTGCACTCAGTCCTTGCCATGCAAAGTGCCTTTGTCGTAAAAGAGGTCCCAGTTATCTATGAAAAGCCAACTATTACGCTTATTGTGAGCCGCCAGTCTGCTGTTTACTGATAAGGCACTGGCCCCCTCCTTGGCAAAACATCACACACGACTGGCACCCAACCGAAATCTCAAATTTTAGTGAACGATTCCCTAAAGCGCCTAAATATCACTTCGCTTCCAACTCTACCTATATCATTACCAACGAAACTGCTTCTGCTGCGAAACGGCTTCTTGGTGATTTCCTAACATACAAAAGACAAAAAAAAGCAAAAAAAAAAAAAAAAATCATGAATGAAAACTATGTGATTTTTTTTTCACTATTATTGGTATGTAGAAGAAACTCTCTCTCTCTCTCTCTCTCTCTCTCTCTCTCTCTCTCTCTCTCTCTCTCTCTCTCTCTCTCTCTCTCTCTCTCTCTCTCTCTCTCTCTCTCTCTCTCTCTCTCTCTCTCTCTCTCTCTCTCTCTCTCTCTCTCTCTCTCTCTCTCTCTCTCTCTCTCTCTCTCTCTCTCTCTCTCTCGATTAGGCCCCATTCACCTTCAGTTACCTTTTTCTAATTAACCTCTTAACAGTTCTTGCCCAAAGAGGAGGATTTCGAGGTGAAGGAAGGGAGGAGAAAAGGAGGAAGAGGAGGAGAAAGAGGAGACGGAGGAAATGAGGAAGCAGAAGAGGAGAAGAAGAAAGAAGAGAAGGAGAAAGAAGAGGAGGAGGAGGAGGCGGAGGAGGAAGAGGAGGAGGAGGAGGACTGAAGAGTAAAATTGAAGTTTCTATTGCCTCTCACAATAAGTCAGTCTTTTTAAGAAACATATAAATCAATCAATCAATCAATCAATATATATATATATATATATATATATATATATATATATATATATATATATATATATATATATATATATATATATATATATATATATATATATATATATATATATATATATATATATATATATATATATATATATATATATATATATATATATATATATATATATATATATATATATATATATATATATATACGAAAGTAAAAAAAAAAAGTAAAAAACGATTAAACAAAAACGTACAAACAATCATATTTAATTAAGTCATATTCTCATTACTGACAAATATTACTCCCTTTTCTATATTTCTCGAGGATTAATTGTACGCTATCTCTTTCATTCTTTCTTATGTAATATTCTTCGATTAATAGTCAACAAATGAATTGAAGTTAAAGAAAAAGGTAAGATAACAAAAGAATATGGAGAAGAATTATAGACGTGTGTTACAAATACAAGGAAGAGGAGGTGGAGGAAACGAGAAGGAAAGGGAAAAGGATATATGCAGGTAAAAAAAAAATAATGGACAAACAAACAAGCACATAAACAATAAAACATACAATCACATGCATATATAGTCATATTGTTCATTCTAAATAACTCGTGAATTTATTGTATCCTTCCATTGTGAATCTTTCCTATATTATATAATTCGTTTTGTAGTAAACACATGTAATACAATTAAGGCTAATGGTAAAAACAACAGAACATGTAAAGGATTTTTGATACAAATATAAGGGATTAAAAAGAAAGCCAAGAAACTGAGGGAAGATGAAAAAGAGATGTGAAGGTAAAACGAAATTGGATCAAAGCCCATTATGTATGAGTGACTGTGTGTGTGTGTGTGTGTGTGTGTGTGTGTGTGTGTGTGTGTGTGTGTGTGTGTGTGTGTGTTGTGTGTGTGTGTTTGTGTGTGTGTGTGTGTGTGTGTGTGTGTGTGTGTGTGTGTGTGTGTGTGTGTGTGTGTGTCGTTCTGTCTCTTCCTTTCTCTGACTCTATATCACTGTCTCCAACACACACACACACACACACACACACACACACACACACACACAGATAGAGAGAGAGAGAGAGAGAGAGAGAGAGAGAGAGAGAGAGAGAGAGAGAGAGAGAGAGAGAGAGAGAGAGAGAGAGACGGGGGGGAACGACACAAAGACAGACAGACAATGATATAGAGACAAAGGCAGAGACAGAAAGAGAGTGAGAGCCATCCAGAGAGATAGACAGACTGATATACAAACAGACAGACAGTCAGACGGAATGAACAGAAAGAACAGGAAGTACAACTAATTTAAAAAAAAAAAACGCCCCAAGCCCCTCTCTTCTATCTCTCTTAACATCAGTTATTTTCCTTATATTTTTTTTCTGCTCCCTTTTCAACCTTCCTCTCCTAAATTCGACTCTCATTCAACTCAAAACTATTTTGTAAAAGTAAAGAGACGATGAATAATTTAAAAAAATATAGTAAAAAGTATTCGGTAGCCACACTTTCCGATTTACCTCTGGAGGATGATAATAGCGCGACAGTTATGCTTAGTATATATATATATATATATATATATATATATATATATATATATATATATATATATATATATATATATATATATATATATATATATATATATATATATATATATATATATATATATATATATATATATATATATATATATATCTCCTTCCTTTCTTTTACTCTTTATAATAAACAAAAATATACAGAACGCGTATGCCGAAGGATTATGTCAGTACCAAGAAACTCTCTCTCTCTCTCTCTCTCTCTCTCTCTCTCTCTCTCTCTCTCTCTCTCTCTCTCTCTCTCTCTCTCTCTCTCTCTCTCTCTCTCTCTCTCTCTCTCTCTCTCTCTCTCTCTCTCTCTCTCTCTCTCTCTCTCTCTCTCTCTGATTTGTAGTCACTCTTGTGTACAAAAGAGGTAGGGCAAGGAATGCTTATTTTTTAGAGGGTAATTACCTCAGCAAAATAATACAGTAGGTCTTGCTATGGTGACAAAGGAAAATCTAATCAATAAAGTTACCGAAAGATAATACCTCGTTTTTTTCTATCACAAATTAGTACGCGTCGACATTAGAACTCAAACAAAATATAATAACGGTGCTTAATTTTATAACCGAATATTTCGTACAAATCTGTCAAAACTTGGCAGAAATTCAATCATCAGATTATTCCAACGCAGATGAAAATTCTGTCTCAGTATATAAAAATCAATTACTTACTCAGCAAAAATCATTTGTTCACTTCACTGAGATGCGAGAAATAAAAGTACACCATGGTTTAGCAACGAAATCAAATATTCCCATAGCCCTAAAACACCACCCTGGAAACTAGTACCTAACCAAAATCGGTGGTAAATATTTTTTATACACTTTAGAAAATAATTTTGAAAATATATCCATTTAACAGTTCTTACTCTCCTTATTCTTTGTTTTAAACAAAAACTTTATTATTTTCTTTAAACCTTAGCCAAAAATAAAAATTTGAAGAATAGGAACAAAAATCTTTGTACAATGTGTGAAAAGCTAAGAATAAAGAAGCAGTATTTAATCATTGGTTTACTACGAGAACCAAGGGTAGCAAACTATGGCTAATGGAAACAAAATGTTATACAGACAAAACACAGACAAAAGAAGATGTAAAACATTTCCGAAAATAACACACTTTATCAGGAAGCCAGGAGACGAGTGAAAAAAATGTCAGGCGAAGCGTAGAAAAATATTTCTTCCACTTGTAAAACTAATATGAAATTCTTCAATTACATAAACATAAAATATGTGATAGGACTCTCATATTACAGAAAATATAACTTAATAACTTAAACCTACATACTGTGAATATGTTTCAGTATTCAGTATCAATCTAACCGCCTCTACCACCTTCGGCGATGCTAACTGTGCTTATGAAAATCCAGGTAAAATCGTACCCAATTTTGACTATCAACCGATGAAGTCCTTTGTGCACTCCTGTCGCGTAAAACAAATGTTAAGAACTATATGCTATTATATCCTAAACTACTTAACGAAACAAAAAGTGAAATAATGATTTATCATACAACCACATTTATTTGTTATTGCGGAAAGATATAGACCCTTCTGATGTGCAAATCGATAACGTTACACCAATTCTTTAGAAAGGAGACGAAAAATATCAGGTAACTACAGGCCCATTAGGATAACCTCAATAGTAGGTACACTACTCGAAAGCATTATTTGTGACAATATCTATGTTACTTTGAACGTCACTTTTGGATTCACAACACGGTTTCCGATACAAGAGACCCTTTTTGCCTGACCAACTATTTTTTTAATGACCTCTTCTTAGTTTATGATGCAACCAATCACTTGACGTAGATTATCAGGATATCAATAACATATTGATAAGGGTCCACATCATTAATTACCTCACAAAATCAAGTAACTATGTAGTTAAGGTAAAGTACACTAATCGACCGTTAACTTGTTAACCCCTTGACTGCGGATTTCCTACCAGAAGACATCACCAAGCTACAGGAATGGAACAAAAAGTGGCTGCTACAATTCAATAAAGAAAATGTAAAGTCATGTACATTTGGAGGGGATATGCAGCACACCAATACCACATGGGAAACACTCCATTCACCACCACAGATGCAGAGAAGGTCCTCAGAGTATGTGTTAACAGGCTACCAATGAAATCCAAATCTGTGCCAATCGTAGCGGACGGGTTAAGCAAAAGCGAAGAAATGATGGGAAGTAATAGATGTTTCTCAGAGTGGTCACCCGTCACTGTGGTGTCCCTCAAAGCTCGGTCCTTTATCCAGTGCTGTTCATAATTTTCATCAGTGACGTATATTTTTGACCTAATATCATGACTTAATTTGATGACTCTATCATTATAGAACAAGATATGGAAAGCCTCCAATATAATTTGGATAACCTCTTAGCTAGGTCCAATAGATGGAAGAGGCCCTTAACATAGAAAAATGTTAGGTTCTTGAACTTGGCAAAAAAAATGGTAGGTTCGAATGTAAAAGATGTCGTGTGAAAATTAAATGTAAAAGTTGCGTCAAAAATCAAGTTCTCCCTGCAATGCATTGATGCAGCGAATAAATCGAACAAAACGTTGGGCTTCATTAAAAAAAATAATAAAAAAATCTTCCAGAATATACCTGTATTACTGCTACTGTACAGTAGTTTAATCAGAGCCCACCACAGGGTGCATTTGGACTCCCCATCTTGCGCAATACTCTTTACGTTGAAAGGCTCTCATCTCTAAGCATGTTCTCATTTGAAAAACGTCGCCTCCAAGGAAGAGTGATCGAATGTTTTAAGACAGTCAATGGTTTTACGAAATCGACAAATCCAAATTGTCTATTATCTGTGACACTTTTTGAAAGGGAAATAATGGCAGAAAACTGAAGTGTAAACAAATATATTGACACTGCACATATCATATTTTCACCAACGTTGTAAAAAGAGAATGGAGTAAACACCCATCTTCAGTGGTTTAGTACAACACTTGTCATTTAAAAACGAAATCGATCGCCATTTCCTTCACCTTGGTACTCACTGAGGCACAATTACAATATAATTGTCCATTAGGCCATCTGCTTTGTTGTAGTACTATTTACTTATACGTAGATGTACTGAGAGACCACTACTTTTTTTTTTTCAGTAGTCTCAACCATGGGCTCTGTTGTTTGAATATATGGATAAATCTCTCTCTCTCTCTCTCTCTCTCTCTCTCTCTCTCTCTCTCTCTCTCTCTCTCTCTCTCTCTCTCTCTCTCTCTCTCTCTCTCTCTCTCTCTCTCTCTCTCTCTCTCTCTCTCTCTCTCTCTCTCTCTCTCTCTCTCTCTCTCTCACAACAAACACGAACTACAAATTAAAAAGATAAACAAGCTCTATGGTAGAAAAATTCAACATCACACACACAGACACACACACACACACACACACACACACACACACACACACACACACACACACACACACACACACACATTATCAATGAAAGAAAAAAAAGTCGAAGTTAAATATTCAGATGACTGGTTGTAAGTCTCGCTTATAGATTAATGAGAAACCCTAAATCGAACAAACAAAGAATATAGGAAAAGTCGACAGAATATAATTGAGAAAATACGAAACAAAGCGGATAAGGTAGTAAAGCAAAGATGAGGAGCAAGGGGAGGAAGAGTAATAAAAGGAGGAGAATAAGATGGAGGAGGGAAAGAAGCTGACGTAGGGTGAGGGTGGGAAGAATGAGGTAAATAACATATCGATTAGAAACACAAGGTGAGAGTGTGCGAAGGAGGAGGAAGAAGAGGAACACAAAGAACTTAAGGAAGAACAAACAACAGCAGACCTAATGGTCCTTACGAGGCTGTTTGTGACAAGCTACACTAACTATCTAATCAAAGGTGGAAGATGAAGGACAGCAAAGGCGAAGGCTCCTCCCCACTCTATCCCTCCAGCCAAAGCTGGTAGGAAAGGAAAATGAACCATGCAGCATGAAAAAACTGCATGGAAATTATGTAGGAAAGAGGAAAGAACTACCATTACTGCTACCACTAACCGGGCGATAAAAGCGGACAAGGACACCAGTATTCGAAAGAACTTAACGTTATTACGACAATGAGTAATATCTTATTTGCTGGTTGGATTCAAAATACTTGTCTAATCTATTCTTGAAGGCCGTAACTGTTGTACTATCAACGATATCACAGGGTATAGAATTCCAAACATTAACGACTCGATTGAAGATGTGTTTGGCTTCGTGCGACGATAATTTTTTACCACTTATCTTGAAATTGTTATTTCTTCTTGTGCTATTTGATCTATCAATTGAAAGATGATCTTCCGCATTAATATCACTGAATCCTTTAAACATTTTAAACACTTCTATTAGATCACCTCGCATTCTTCGTTTTGAGAGGGTGAATAAATTTACTTCTTTAAGCCTTTGTTCATAAAATGTTTTTTCAATCTAGGAATCATTTTTGTTATTCTCCGTTAAACCCGTTCTAACTTTTCTACGTCTTTTCTGTAATAGGGAGACCAAAACTGTACACAGTACTCTAGATGGGGTCGAACCAGCGAATTATTACATACTGAACGCGATTGTTATTATTTCCGATGTGTAACACTGTACATTCATACATACATTTACATACATTTACTTTCGTCGAGTGTCGTAGTTACCTTACTAGCGATTTTTGTGTCATCAGCAAATTTTGATAGTTTGCAAGTGAGCCCATCATCGATATCATTAACATAAATTAAGAAGAGCATGGGACCAAGCCTTGATCCTTAAGATACGCCGTTTCTGAGTAGGAGGAGGAGGAGGAGGAGGAGGAGGAGGAAAAGGAGGAAAAGGAGGAGGAAGAGGAGAAGGAGAAGGAAAAACCAATAATATATTTGGTATCACGATTGGTTATTAATATTTTACAAAACCAGACAGTGAGAGGAAAGGCTAACGTTACATTTTCTCCTATTTCCTCTTCTTCCACATCATCCTACTCCTCCTCGTCCTTTCCGTTCGCCTACACATCCTTTCCACAGCCATATTCCTTACCAGTCCCTCCCACGCAGGTGAACTCACTGATCCTCCTCCTCTTCTTCTTTCTCCTCTTTCTCCTCTTTCTCCTGCTCCTCCTCCACCTCCTTATCCTCGTCCTCCTCCTCTTCCTCCTCCTCCTCCTCTTTCCCCTCGTCCTCCTCATTCGTAAAGGAAAAGGAAGAAAGTGAAGAGAAAGAGGATGAGTGGAACGGGTTTGGCAGTTATGTTTGGAGTCCCAATACGATATTTGATATATATATATATATATATATATATATATATATATATATATATATATATATATATATATATATATATATATATATATATATATATATATATATATATATATATATATATATATATATATATATATATATATATATATATATATATATATATATATATATATATATATATATATATATATATATATATATATATATATATATATATATATATATATATATATATATATATATATATATATATATATATATATATATATATATATATATATATATATATATATATATTAAAAAAAAGGTTACAAAATGTGAAGGCGAGGAAGGTTTGGTGGGTTTATGTTCTGATGTTTTATGAGAAGGAAAAAAAATGATGTGAAGAAGGGGAAAAAGGAAAAAAATATACGTAAATCAATATATAGACATGAGAGCAATTTATGAAAATAAGAAAGCAAATCACAAAATCTCCGCTCTATTCATCTTCCATTTATACCGAAAACATTCCCGTCTGTACTTTGTTTCCCCTCTATCCCTTTCTTTCTTATAATCTTCCGTTTTCCAACTTCATCCCAAAGCGACGGTAGCCCTCTTGAGACCCACATCCACCTAAAGAAAAGCCGTTTTAAGCTCCAAAGGAAGAGGGGATCGGCGGCATTTCCTATCAAAACATCATCCATTGTGGTGGTGAAAGTAAGGGCGAAGATTGGCTTAAGGAACGAGCTCAAGGGTTTAAAGGAAGGAGACTTTATAGTTAAAGGCTTTTCTTTGGCCTCTAAAAATGTGCGTGCTACGTCTGGAAATAAATGTGGCTGTGTTTGGGGGTCTGCAGGAGAGGCAGGATGGGAAGTAAAAGGAGAAGAGTGAGAATTAAGAGGAGGTGGAATAGGAGGAGAAGGAGGAAGAAGAGGAAGGGAAGGAAAAAGAAGAAGAGGAAGAGAAGGGAGAAGAAAAGGAGGAGGAGGAGGAGGAGGAGGAGCTGGTGGAGAAGGAGGAGGAGGAGGAGGAGGAGGAGGTGGAGAAAGAGGAGGAGGAGGAGGAGGAGGAGGAGGAGGAGGAGGAAGAGATTCAGTAGATAGACGAGGTGTAAGTTTTCTCCTGTGGGTCCGATTTATTTTCGCTTTCTCTTCTTTCTCTCATGTCTGCTCTTATTTTTACTCAACCGCTTCTTCTTTTTTTCCCTTAATTGTTATGTTTTCTTTATGTTAATTGATCTCTCTCTCTCTCTCTCTCTCTCTCTCTCTCTCTCTCTCTCTCTCTCTCTCTCTCTCTCTCTCTCTCTCTCTCTCTCTCTCTCTCTCTCTCTCTCTCTCTCTCTCTCTCTCTCTCTCTCTCTCTCTCTCTCTCTCTCTCTCTGTATCCATTGGTATTTTCTTTTTCTTGAAATTTCGTATTCTATAACCACTGTCCTTCCCCCCTCATTTCTTGTTCCACCATTGCCCCTAACACTAGCACCACCCCATCCCTCCTCCTCCTCTTCCTCCTCCTTTGCACCATCGTCCTGGGAGTAACGGATATTACAAGTCGTACCTAATTCACTTCGGGCCCCCAAATGATCGAGATTGTGAATCGAAAGTGAAAGTGGCATTACGGGTCAACCCAAAGCACATTGGACATCCTGACACCCAAAGATCTCTAGATTATGTGCCATCCTATTCGGTAAATATATTAAAGTAGTAGAAAACAGCTCTCCTTTTTTGTTGATTTTGTATTTAATCCCCATTCCCGGTTGGTTGGTTGCCGAGGGTTCCAAGCCATAACTTTGCTATACTGTTCAAACCCCTTATGCAAGAGTTAACCAGCATCTCCATTCTTTCACCCCCTTCACTGGTAAACTCTGGAACAGCCTTCCTTCGTCTGTATTTCCTCCTGCCTATGACTTTACCTCTTGCAAGAAGTGTGTATCAAGACACCTCTCTATCCGAAATTGACCTCTCTTTTGGCCATTCTATATTTATCACTATATGAGAGGAACAATTAGCGGGCTTTTTTTTTTCATCTTCTTTTTGTTGCCCTTGAGTTGCTCTCTGTGCTGTAAAAAAAACAAAAAGTTTCTGCAATTCTAAAGATTCATTCTAAAAAGTGGAATTTGTGATAACACTAAAGGGTGAGTCTAGAACCCGAAGATCGCCGGATTAAGCTAAAAACATATCCAAAAATAAACTGGGCCAGGAACATAGGGTTATCTCTCTCTCTCTCTCTCTCTCTCTCTCTCTCTCTCTCTCTCTCTCTCTCTCTCTCTCTCTCTCTCTCTCTCTCTCTCTCTCTCTCTCTCTCTCTCTCTCTCTCTCTCTCTCTCTCTCTCTCTCTCTCTCTCTCTCTCTCTCTCTCTCTCTCTCTCTCTCTCTCTCTCTCTCTCTCTCTCTCTCTCTCTCTCTCTCTCTCTCTCTCTCTCTCTCTCTCTCTCTTCGTGGATTCAAATTCTATCACACGTGACATATTAAAAGAAATTTTCACGATATATATTTATTTTTGTATTTTTATTTTTGTATTTTAGGAATATAGAAGCTGACCTCGCAAACATCCATTTTTATGTTTCTAAGTGTCTCTCCAGAGATTCCTTTTCTTTCTAGTTTATTTCCTTTTGTCATTGTAAGAAACTTTTTTTATGGAGCGGCCGAACAGAAAGTTATTTTCCTTTGAGACGAAATGAATAAGGACGCAAGGAGGGCGGCGTGGGGGACGAGTAGGAAGAGGGGGTAAGGGGTAGAACGAGGTCGAGAAGAAACAGGGGAAGAGTAGCACGAGGAAAAAGGTCAGGAGGAAACATGGAAATGCAGGCAAAAGAGCATGCAAGGGGGGAGGAAAAGCGGGAAGAGGAGGAGGAGGAGGAGGAGGAGGAGGAAGAGGAGTACAATGGAGTACAAAGGAAAAGCAAATAGCAACAGACCTCTTGGTCCTAACTAGGCTGTTTGTTCTCTCTACCATCTACTCTAATCTACGAGTCAGAGACACAAGACAGCAAAGATGAAGGCTCCTCCCCACCCACCAGTCCCTCCAGCCGAAGCTGGCAAGTAAAGGAAGAATACCATGTAGTATAGAAAAAACTACAATGGAATTTTACATGGACAGAAGGAAGATCATACACGACGACTAAGCTAACACTACTTTCTGTTAGACCGGAGCAAAATAGCGGATGTTCGGGCTAGCTTCTAAATATTTGTCTAGTCGTCTTTTGAAAGTGCAAATAGTTTCACTTTCGACGACGTTTTGAGGGAGACCATTCCATACATTGATGACACGGTTAAAGAAGTGCTTTGATCCATTTGAGTTGAAACGCTTCCTCGTTATTTTGTATCCATTGCTTCTTGTTACGTTTGATTGAGAGACTGTAAAATAATCATGAACATTAACGTTGTCGAATCCCTTGAACATTTTAAACACTTCGATAAGGTCACCTCTTAGCCTGCGCTTTGATAAGCTGAATAAGTTCAGTTCTTTAAGTCTGTCTTCGTACGGTTTATTTCGCAGTCTAGGGATCATTTTAGTAGCTCGACGCTGCACCCTCTCGAGTTTATCTATATCTTTTCTGTAATAGGGAGACCAAAACTGAACGCAATACTCAAGATGTGGGCGAACTAACGAATTGCAGTGTCAATATTACTTTTTCTGATTTATGTCCGAATGTACAACCAATAAATCTGATCAGTTTCGCGGCAGTTTTAACTACTTCTGTTCAATGTTGACTCGGTTTAAGATCGTTCGAAATTATTTCTCCAAGATCTTCTTATTTGCTGGCTTGAGAAAGTCGCACTCCGTTAATTTGATAATGAATATGATCGTTGTTGATTCCGATATGCATAACCTTGCACTTTTCAATATTGAAATCCATTTGCCATGTTCGTGCCCGACTACTTAAAGGTTCGAGATCAGCTTGAAAGTGTTCTTTATCTATTGTCGTAGTGACTCTGCTTGCTATTTTTGTGTCGTCGGCAAATTTCAATATTTCACATAATAGCCCCTCGTCAATGTCATTTACGTACACTAAAAACAGAACAGGTCCTAACACCGACCCCTGTGGAACACCGCTTTCGACATCTCGCCAGTCAGATGATATACCATTCATAACAACTCTCTGTTTACGGTCGGTAAGCCAGTCTTTGAGCCACTTAGGATATTACCAGTTATACCGTGAGCTTGCAATTTACTAAGGAGGCGGTTGTGATTGAATTTCATCGTATACATTAAAGATGTATTTGAAGAAATTGAGGAGGTTACTCAAACAGGAACGCTTGTTTCGAAATCCATGTTACGAATCCTTAATTACATTATTGTAGTCTATTATCTTAAAAAAAAATAAAAATAACCATTTTTTTCGCGAATGATCGTCTCCAAAATTTGGCACACAATTGACGTTAGACTGATCGGTCGATAATTACCTGGTTGGGACTTGTCGCCTTTTTTTAAAGATAGGAGTTACGTTAGCGAGTTTCCATTCTAATGATACTTTTCCTGTGTTTAGCGACTTTGAGAATATGATCAAGAGGGGCTTGCTGATCTGATATTTTGTCTCTTTAAGAATACGCGGGGATATTTTATCTGGGCCTGGCTTTTTGGTTACTTTAATATTATCGATAATTTGTACTACATCACTTTCTACAATGTCGCTAATACTACACAAGGATGTGTCATCAATATATCTAGGGGCTTCCGGTTGCCTATCGGATAATATTTCTTCTTTAAAAACGGAGGCAAAAAAAATCATTCAATATATTAGCGATGTCTTTGTCTTCATTCGTGGATTCGCCATTTACAGTTGCTGTTGGACCAATACTGGGGGTGAGAACTTTTTTATTTCTTACGTAGGCAAGAAATTCTTTAGTTTTTTTTTTTTCTGGCGCTTGTAATATGAATCTCTTGGTTTCTTTTATCGGGACGTATGATTCTTTTCGTTTCTCGGCGTAATCTTTGGAATTGAATTTTGTCTGATTCATTATTTGTAATTAAGTATTTGCGACGCGCTCGATTTTTATTTTCAGTTTGGCGTTTGAGTTGATTGTTCCACCACTTTGGTTTCCAGTTGGAAAGAAGTTGCTCGTCTTTTACGGAATGGTACGCATAAATTCACGGCTCTACTTAAAGTTTCTGTGAATGTTACCCAAGCTTTATTTATATCTGAGGCTGCAGAAATTTCGCTCCAGTCTGCATTCGCTAGTAAATTTCTTAGTTTGTCAAAATCGGCACGTCGGTAATCAGGAATTCTTTCTTCACTCGTTTTCATGTCTTTTTTTATTTCTATTTTAAACGAAATCATTCAATGATCGCTGTCACTGAATTATGTACCAACATTGACATCATTAACTAGGCTTTCTTTAGTTGTGAGAACAAGATCGAGAATGTCATTTTCGCGAGTTGGTTTATGTACATGCTGATAAAGCGCACTTTCTCATTAGTTACTGTATAGATCTTGACCAGAATGTATATTTAAAGTGTCTCCCCAACTCTTTACTGGTAAGTTAAAGTCTCCCATAATTACAGCGTCAAATTGATTGCATATGTTAGAAATTTGTTCGAACAGGTTTCTGCCTATTTCAATTGCTTGGTTTGGAGGTCTATAAACAATGCTAATAATTAATTTACATGAACGGTTTTTAATTTCAACGAAAATGGTGTCTATATTATTTATTCTTTCTACTTTGATAACACGTGGATTTAAACCAGCTCGAATATATAAGACAACACCCCCACCAACTCTGTTGGAGAAGAAGGAGGAGAAGGAGGAGGAGAAGGTCTATGAATAAAGAGGCGAAGGTGAAGGAGGGGAAGAGAATGGGAAGCAGAAGGAAAATGGGGAGGGGTGGAAGAAAGGAGGAAGAAGATGATGAGGAGACAGAGAAGGAGGGAGAGGGGAGAGAGGAGGAGGAGGAGAAGGAGGAGGAGGAGGAGGAGGAGGAGGAGGAGGAAAGAAGTGGAGGAAGATGAAAGAGAAATGGACGAAGGAAGGATAGAGTAGAAACAGGATAAAAAATAGAAGAAACAGTTGCTTTAGACGATACACACACAAATACCGTCACCGTGCACCATCACCACTGCTACTACTACTACTACTACAACTACTACAACTATTACTAATACTACTTAGGCCCATACTACCACACCAAGTACTCCTAAGACAACTCACCTTCCTGACCAGCTCGCCCACCATGCCGTTCCATCCTCCTTCTTGGGACTCATCAATCGCCCCGTAGGTCTGATCTTTCACCACCTGAAGAGTGTCTGTGGAAGAAAAAGTGGATTAGAGGAAGAAGAGGATGAGGAAAGGAAGTAAAAGAAAGAGAAGCAGAGGGACGAGGACTGTAAAAAAGCGGAGTGATCAATACGTTTGTTGATGTCACGGTTAAAAAGAAGTGAGAATAAGGAACAGGAAGAGACTAAGGAACATGGGGATAAAAGAAGGGGCAATGTAAGGGAGAATTAACTAGGATAAAATGTAGCACTCTAATATTCTTGGTTTATAGTAATAGTATGTATTGATCAAATAATGTGTGTGTGTGTGTGTGTGTGTGTGTGTGTGTGTGTGTGTGTGAGAGAGAGAGAGAGAGATGTGTGTGTGTGTGTGTGTGTGTTTCCTGATAATTATCTGCAAAGTAGTTAGGCAGAAAATATATAATTAACTAACAATTACATTAACACACACACACACACACACACACACACACACACACACACACACACACACACACACACACACACACACACACACACACACACACACACACACACACACACACACACACACACACACACACACACACACACACACACACACACACACACACACACACACACACACACACACACACACACACACACACACACACACACACACACACACACACACACACACACACACACACACACACACACACACACACACACACACACACACACACACACACACACACACACACACACACACACACACACACACACAAACGCATATTGCTAACGTCCCTCGCCTCAGCATTGCGTCTGTCTTTACGATAAAAAAATAAAGAAAAACAGACCAGAATATCCTCTAATTTCCCTCGTTTTAGCTTTTCTTACCGCAAGAGTTTATACAATTTGAGGATTAAAATATAATAATGATGACCAAATTGCGTGGCAGTGGCTCTGTTTTTTATCTTTTTTTTTTTTTTTAGCATGTAAAAGGAAACAGACGGAGAAGGAGTATCTAAAAGTGGGAGTATTAGACTTTGGCAGATATACAGGAAGTGAAAGGGAAGGAAAATATGAGAAGAATATGTTCAATAACGTATAAATAAGGGGAAGAAAAGTTGAAGAGAAAACTGGAAGAAATGAAGGGAGAGGTGAGACATTTGTCATTAAGGAGTAATTGTAAGGAAAGGAAAAAGGTAGATGATTAGGGAAAATTAGGGGAAAGGAATGCAAAGGAAGAAGATGAAGGTAGCAATGGACAAAAGGTGGAGAACTTAGTCTTGGGTCAAGAAGTAGAACACATGTTGAAATGTAAATAATAGTCAAAGGGACTGCTTTCTGATCAACACCTCTTACCAAAAATAGTCCATGTGAAATAATTTCATCACTGTTTGAATATTATGTTAAGTGTTTCTAGTTTGATTTTCTATTCTTTTCTTTGGTACTTCATTAATATTTCTTCATTTTGTGCATTATGTTTTCTTTCCATTCCCTTGCATCTTCTGTCCGCCTATATATTTCTTGTTGAATTCTTACTTGCTTCTCATTTCGTCGCTGCCAATTTTTCGTCTGAATTTTTTTTTTTTTTTTTTTTTTTGCATTTCCCCTGATTCTCGTTTTTTTTTTACCATTTATTTTGTTTTATTTCATTGCTTTTTATTTTTCTCTATTTTCTCCTGCTTCTTGTTTTTTGCTGTCATTCCCTTGCGATTTATTTTTCATCTTACTTTATTTTCTTGTTTTCTGGTTCTCATTTACCTTCATTTCCTCGTGCATTTCATTTGATTCCTTTTATGTTTTATTTTCTTTGTTTGTGTCATAGTTATTTTTCATTCTTCTCATATCCATGCTCTCTGCACCTCGTGCTTCCTCTTGCTTTAAGTAATGTTAATGAGTGGGAAAAGTTTTAGCAATAATTAACTTTTATTAGATGCTATGTGTGGTCTGGTTTTATATTACACTTCCTTGTTACTTCATTAATCCCTTTTCCTCGTTCTCTTCTCCTCTAAATACACTATTCCCCCTTTTTCTTTTCTCTCCTCCTTTTTTCTTCCTTGTCATATTTCTGCTTTTGCTTTAACTACTTTCGAGTTGCGTTTGTTTCATATCACGTCTTCCATAAATATCATATTCTTATTGAGTTACCGTCGCTACTAGTTTAGTTCCTATTTATTTTCCATTATTCCTTCATCTTCCCTCTCCTCATGAACCACCTCACATGATTTTCCACTTTTATCCTTTACTTCATTCTACTTCCATTTCCATAAGCTACCCTGTCCCCCCCCCCCCCCTTCCTACACTTTCAGTTCCTCCTCGTCTTGTTATTTGTTTCAGTAGTCATTTATCTTCCTGTTTCATGTTTTATTTTTGTTGTATTCATTAGCTATTTTTCTTACTTTAACCTTTCTTCTTAAACACGTCAGCCTCATTTTCATCCCCCAACTTCCTTTTTTCCTCTTCCTTTTCCTAACATTTCCTACTTATTTTTTTCAAACTTATTCTCGCCTTACTTTACCCATTCTTTCTTCTGTCTCTTTTATCCGCTTTGCTTCTTCTTTCTTCCTTCTTCTTAAACTTATTTTATTCATCTTTCTTCGTAATCGTTCCTCTTTTTTTGCATATTCTTTTATCATGTCTTCTCATTTTTCATCTTCCTTACTCTTTTTCATTTTCTTCTTCTTTCCTCCGCCTTTCTTTCGCGTTTCTCTCCTTTCTTCTCTGGACGGGGTTCCTACATCCCTTCGAAGCCTCCACCGCCCACGACAAACCGCCGGATTCACGTCACGTTAACTTCTTCTTCCTTCCCTCCACTCCCTCCCACTACCTCCACCCCCTACGTATTTTCCACTTTTGCTTCCTCTTGCCTAATACTCCCTCCTCCTAACTCGCCTCCCTCGGTCTTTGCCTCCTTTCCTCTCTCCTGCCCTCCACAACATCCTGCGACCTCAACTCCATTCCTGAAGTCATTATTCATTTCCGTTGCCCTTCGTTTTCTCACTGTCTCCACCTCGTAAGAATATTCCAATCTCGCTTCATCGTGCCTTCATACCCCTCGGTCTAACCCCCTCTCTCCTATACCCTAATTTTTCATTGCCTCACTTCTTTCGCTTTCATTTATTCTCCGTTGCACTTTTCCTTCTATTCTTCCCTCTCCCTCCTCATCTTCCTCTTGCCCTTTATTTTCTTTCACTACATTCAATCTCTCTTCATCCCTACATTGCCTTACTCCATCCTATCTCTCATTGTCTGCCTCTTTCCTGTATGTTTTTATCACTTCCTCCAATCATATTTTTCTCTTCTCTTTCCTACTACCCTCCATGCTACTTCCTCTTTTCTTCGTCTCCCGAGACCTCTAGCTTCTGCTCCCCATAATTACTCCTTTCCTGTTTCCTTCCTTCCCTGAATTATTGCGAGTATATATAGTGTGTGTGTGTGTGTGTGTGTGTGTGTGTGTGTGTGTGTGTGTGTGTGTGTGCCCACATGTATAAGCATTAATTTCAATCGGCAAAAATAAACATGAATAATCTCTCTCCTCACATTCATTATTAACAGCCATCCACTAACATATTTCAAGCACAAAAAGAACCGTGAAATGAGTGGTTGTCCATTGCACTGACATCAATACCTCTAAAGTGTGCACTTGTTTCAAAATCTGGGAGCTTCAGCAGGTGAAAGAGGGATAGATGTGAGCAGCAAAGGGGAGGGCGGGTGAAAGGAGGGGATGTTATTCGAGAGATGGGAGTGGGAAGAAGAGGAGGAGGGATAAACAGATATCCAGATATTTGGGCCAGTAATTGGATGAAAAAATGGTTTATGGGGAAATAATTGATTACAACATCAACTAGATAAGAAATAATAACTGGCGAGTAATTTAATGGGGATGAGGAACACATAAAACAAATCCGAAAAATTAAACAATTTCAAAACAAGGAAGAAAAATCAATAGATGGAAAACAGGAATAAGATACTGAGTAAATAGAGAAGAAGGATATGCATATACGACGGAGAAAATGAGAAAAAATAGTATTCCAAAAACTGAAGAACATACACATGGGCGATAAAATTGGTTGAAAACGCAAAGCATTACACGAAGAAAAATATTATATGTTGACATGATCATGAATTCATAGATAATGCGAAAACAAGGAATAAAAAAAAATAAAAAATCACTAGAAGCACTGCAAGAAAAAAATGGGAAGGAACAAAAGTTGGACAAAAAGCAATAAAAGAAAACAGATGAGTATAATTGCACAGGAGAGAAGGTGCAGAGAAGACTCATTAATAGTGCAATAAAGGGAGCCATGAGAAACCCCATTTATCAGCCAGCGGCTCATGGGTGTGATCCGCCTGTACCAGGGAGATTGTACCCCTGGGATTGTTTGTTTAGGTGGGGATAAAAGGGGTGGGTGGGTAGGGAAGGGGTGGTGGTAAAGATAGCGATGGTGCTGATAGTGATGGCGCTGGTCGGAGTCGTACTGGTGGGGATTATCCTGATGGTGATGGTATTCGTAATGGTGGTCGAAGTGGAGATGACTGCGATGATAACCACAATGGTGATAGTGGAGATAATGTTAGTGGTATTGAAATCAATGTTGCTTTCACATTAAGGGAAAAGGCTGCGGGGCAAAAAAAAGGACCAAAAAATGCCGCTAAGCACTGCTCCTAAAAAGGATTGA
>NC_066538.1:11234276-11239276 GCF_024679095.1 Eriocheir sinensis
ATTCACGTGTGTGCGTGTTCGTGCGTGGCCGTGAGCGCGCGCGCGCGTGTGTGTGTGTGTGTGTGTGTGTGTGTGTGTGTGTGTGTGTGTGTGTGTGTGTGTGTGTGTGTGTGTGTATTTTGTGTGCGTGTCAGTGTCCTGTTGCATTAATGTTCTTTAGTATCGCGATATATTAATTAATTTTTCACGAAGACACTTCCATAATGCTGTGTGTGTGTGTGTGTGTGTGTGTGTGTGTGTGTGTGTGTGTGTGTGTGTGTGTGTGTGTGTGTGTGTGTGTGTGTGTACGTGAATTAATCTCCAGTCAATATCTTGCTGGAAGAAGGAATGTTGCAGGTGTATGCTCTCTTCTTCTTCCTCCTCCTCCTCCTCCTCCTCCTCCTCCTCCTCCTCCTTCTCCTGCTCCTCTTTCTCCTCTTTTTTTTTCTCCTTTTCCTCCTCCTCCTTTTCCTTCACATCTCATTCATTTATCTCTTCATTTTTTTCTTATTTATCATTCATTTTCTTTAACTTACATTCCCTTTCATTTTTAATTTTCCTTTCCATTCTTTACCAATTTCTCCTTCCAATGACCCTCTTCCTCTTTACTCTCTCTTCTTACAATTAGCTAACTATTCTTCATTCCTCCATTCTTCCTCCGATGTTTACCATCCTTAACGTTCTAATTTTTTATTTCTCAGAATTCGCTCTCTCTTCCTTCCTTCCTTCCTTTCTCTCTCCTGGTCCTTTTCCTTCCATTCGTTATACTCCTCCTCTTCCTCCTCCTCTTCCTCCTAATAGATACGTTCCCTCATTCGTTCCTCATTTCCATTGTTCTCTTCCATTGGTGGGTAGATAATTGTAACCTCTCCTTGGAGCGTCGCTGTCTTCTCCTCATTCTCCTCCTCGTATTTCTCCTCCACATCCTTCTCCTCCTGCTCTTCCTCCTCCTCTTCCTCCTCCTCCTCCTCCCCTTTCTCCTCCTTATCCTTTTCCTCTTCCTCCTCCTTCTCCTCCTCATATCATTCATCTTCCTTCTCCCTCCTCACAGGATTCCCTCACTTGCAACTTTTCTCTTCCTCTTCTTTATTCTCCTCCTCCTCCTCCTCCTCCTCCTCCTCCTCTTTCTCTTCCTCTTACTCCTCCTCCTTCTCCTCCTTATTCTCCTCCTCCTCCTCCTCCTCCTCCTCCTCCTCCTCCTCCTCTCCCTTCTCCTCGAAAATGCAACATTGATACCCGATTACCGAAAGGCTCACTTCAACCTAGCCCGCAAACTGTTACCTACTGCTGCGTGGGACTGTATATCAACGACATCCTCAACGTCAGTACAATCGAAGACACGTGGACCGTCTTCAGGCCAGAGCTTCAGGGGGTAGAAAGGACGACAGTTCCTATGAAATCCATGCGAGGAAATGATGCCGTGGACCCTCCGTGGATGACCACAGAGATCAAAAGGGCAACAAACGCAAACAAGAGGAATTATAATCTAATGAGAGGAAATGATACGGCCGAGGCCCGTGTACAATACGAAAATAGCCTCAGAGCTTGTCCAACCTTCATTCGGACTAGTAAGCGCAACCACGAGAAACAAATAGCGTGCGAAGTCAATATCAATCCTAAAAAGTTTTTCACGCACATCAGAACAAAACAGAAAGTTATAACCAACATTGGCATATTGACGGACGAGACTGGATCAATAACCCAGGACAGTAAACACATGGTCAGAATCTTCAACAGTAATTTTGCATCCGTATTTACGATCGAAGACAACGAACCTATACCCGAATGCCCCGCTCCTCCGAGGGGGATTACGGCCCCAGGAAATTGACACAATATCCTCCCAAGACGTAAAAAAAGTACTTGGACAAGCTCGACACGAACAAATCAACGGGACCTGACAACTTGTCACCGCGGTTGTTGAAAGAACTGGTACAGCAAATACTGCAGCCCCTCACAAGCATATTTAACCGGTTGCTACAACTGAACAAAGTACCCGATGACAGGAGAATGGCGAACATAACCCCGATATACAAAAAAAAGGAGATAAGAACGTTGCCCTAGACTACAGGCCTATAAGTTTAATCCTCGATAATATTATTAGAGACTAAATTGTCAACTTCCTTGAAGAAAATAATCTAATTTCTGGCACACAGCATTGTTTCCGAAATATGCGTTCTTGCTTAATCAACGAATCTATTGGACTTATTCCAAGGTATATACGATAAATGGGATAATCACGTCCCAAGCGATGTCATATACCTGGACTTCCAGAAAGCCTTCGACAAGGTGCCACACGAGCGACTCCTTATAAAACTACAGTCAGCGGGTATAGGAAGAAACCCGACTGCATGGATAAGAGATTGGCTTACCAACAGAAAACAACGAGTTTTACTTAACGGGCAGGCTTCTGAGTGCCTACCAGTCACTACTGGGGTACTCCAGGGGTCGGTGCTGGGACCCATTCACTTTATCTTATATGTCAATGCCTTTGAAGCGGGATTGAAATCCTCCCTATCAAATTTGCCAATGACACTAAAGTGGGCGGAAGGGACCTCAAGACTGCTGACTGTTAAGTTATCCAAAAGGACCTTGACCAGATCATCCAGTGGTCTGAAAAGTGGTAAATGTCATTCAACGTTGACAAGTACAAAGTCAGGCACTTTGGTTCCAGAAACAGTAACCATACATACAGCATGCGTGGAAACCCTCTGCAGCTCGTGCAGGAGAAATCGGATCTTGGAGTCACAATCAGCAGTGACCTAAAACATGCAAAACACTGTAAAAAAAAAAAAAAACATATAACAAAGCCAATACTATGCTCGGGTTTATATTGTAGCGGGCTTTGCTACAAACCCAATCACGACGCGAGGGACACGGAGTCTATGCGCTAGATCCATGCTGATCCTGTAGCACGTGTATATAGCTGTATATATATCTCACAATTAAATCAGTTGCTGTCAGAACAGCACCGTGTTTGGTTCTCCCTCTCTTGAACTAAGAAGTTGGACTGCCTGGAGTAGCACCCGCCACATTGGTGACCCCGGAGTGACGCAAGCTGATCCCTCGTCTCTCGTTACAATGGATACGCCCTCCACCAACACTCGCAAACCCCAACCCAGCCACAGCCACACAAGTCAAGCTACTGACCTTCTCTACGATCGACGCACATATCTGGTTCCGGCGAGCAGAAGTACAATTCCGCCTTAAAAGAGTGAGCAACCCAACCTCACAGGCAGACCACGTCATAGCAGCTCTCCCAGACGAACTTTTTCCACGCATCTCGGAATGGTTGGAAGCCAAGGGCGACGCCGCCATCGAATACGACGCCTTGGAAACCTACCTACTTCAGCGTTTTAAACCTTCCCCAGCAGCGCGAGTGTGACGGCTCCTCCAGCTCTCACAACAACCTCTTGGCGACCAGAAACCTTCCGATGCCCTCCTCGAGATGTGAGCCCTGGCAAGGCTCCCTGCAGCCACCGACGGGACGTATCGACATCTAGACCTGCTGCGAGCACTGTGGCTCCTCCGCCTCCCCGAATCCATCCGCGCTGCCATTCCCAACTCGGAGGAAATTGGAGGTAGACCGCCTAGTCGACGCACTCACGGCTTCAACCCTCCGCATCGACGCCGTGCCTTCCGACACCCCACCATCGTTCCAGGATAACGAGTTCAACGTCGCAGCAGCACACCGCCTACCACAGAGAACCCGACAAACACCGGCGCAACAATACCACGCCCCGCTGCCACGATCAGACCAGCAAGGGCCCAAGAAGAAGTTCACCGAGCAGCTCTGCTAATACCACGCCAAATACGGCCCCAAGGCAAGAACCTGCCAACCAGGATGCTCGTGGCCAAAAAACGGGTAAGGCGGCCCCCACCGGTGTTGACGCCTTCTTCCTCTCTGATCCTGCAACGGGGGTGCGTTTCTTGGTCGACACTGGCGCTGCCAGTTCCCTCCTGCCAGATGCAAGATGGAAGAAACCCCATCAACCGGCGTCCAACATCCAACTCGCTGCGGCCAATGGCACACCTATACCAACGTACGGCCGTCGGCACCTCGATATCAGAATCGGCGGCCGCACATTCGGATGGAGCTTCATAGTGGCAGACGTCACTCTTCCTCTAATTGGGGCAGATTTTCTACCCCACTACCAGCTCCTCGTGGACATCGCCAGATGCCGGCTGGTGGACGCAGCCTTCCTTAGCACCACCCCCATCGCCGCCGCCCCCACCAAGTTCGCCCTACAGGTTGTCGAGGTGACTGACGGCTTTGCTCACCTCCGCAACACCTACCCCGATGTCTTCAAGCCAGAACTCCGACAACAGCCAATACATCCGGCAAAACATGGAGTCCACCATATAAAGACATCAGGCCCCCCGGTGTTCTCCAAATTTCGTCGTCTGGCCCATGACAAGCTCGCAGCAGCAAAACATACCTTCATCGAGCTCGAGCGTCCAGGCATCTGCCAGAAGGCGTGAAGCCCCTGGGAGTCACCACTTCACATCGTTACGAAGAAGGACGGCTCCCTCCCCCCCCCTGCGGGGACTATAGGCGCCTCAACGCAAAACAGAGCCAGACCATTACCCACTGCCCCACATAGCCGACATCACCTCCTTCCTCCACGGCGCCAAAATCTTCTTAAAATTGGACCTACTGAAGGGCTACTACCAGGTCCCCATGCACCCGGAGGATATCCCAATCACCACGCCCTTCGGTACCTTTACATTTAATTACAGTTGTTTTAGCCTCCGAAACTCTGGCGCCACCTTCCAACGGATGATGGACGGAATCCTCGGCGACTTACCCTTCTGTGCCTGCTACATCGACGACATCCTCATATTTTCATCATCAAAAGAAGAACACCTTCGACAAATCTCAGAAGTACTGGGGCGCCTTCAGGTGAACGGCCTGGTGGTACGCTACGACAAGTGTGTGTTCGGCCCAGAGAGGTGGACTTCTTGGGGCACCATCTTTCTCCTGCAGGCGTTTCACCCCTACCAGACAAGGTGACCGCAATCCG
>NC_066538.1:11244276-11276776 GCF_024679095.1 Eriocheir sinensis
ATATGTATGTATATATACTGTTCTCTCCGTTAGGCTTCTCCGATCAAAACCTTGTTTCAGTATTCTGTCCTATCGCTCCTGTACAGCCTCAACACCCACAGAAGAGACGATGCTTCTGACATTTTGCTTCCGCTCGGTTAGACGACCTGAGGATGTACTTTTCAGACTTCCTGTGCAATGATTACTGCTTCCAGGAGAGAGATCCATCTGTGTGTGCCCAGCGAATCAAAGAGGTGGTTTTCTCTGGAATATAGGCACACATTCCACGTGCTTTCTCTACTCCTCATGCTAAAAAGCCTTGGTTCAATCACGCTTGCTTTCGTGCTATTAAAGATAGAGAGGAAGCTCATAAGAGGTACCAGAGCCTTCGCACTCCAGCTAATCACGATCTTTACCTTTCCGTCCGGAATCGTGCCAAATATATCATCCGACTAACAAAGAACTTTTTAACAAAAAGAAAGTGTTGCAACCTTGCTTTTTCTGATTTTTCCAGAGACTTCTGGAACCCAGCCAAATATATCTCCTCCATTTACACTTTTTCATCTTTCCCTCCTCTCCTTAACCCTGACGGCAGAACCACCGTCTCAACCATCTCTAAGGCTGAACATTTCTCTCATACTTTCTGCAAAAATTCCACTCTGGAGGATTCTGGGCATATTCCTCCAAATCATCCCTCCCTGACTCCTTTGTACCTGTTATTAAAATTCTTAAGAATGATGTTTTCTATGCCCACTCTGCCCTCAACCCTCAGGAGGCTTATGACCCTGATTGAGTGCCACCTATTTTCCTTAAAAACTGTGCTTCCGGAATGGCACTCTGCCTGGTTAAACTCTTTCTTTTTCTCGTTCCAATCCCTTAAACTACCGTTCCATAGCTATACTTTCCTGTCTTTTTAAAGCTTTTGAATCTATCCTTAACTGGTAAATTCATAAGCATCTATCCATTTCTGACCTTCTATCTGATCGCCAGTATGGGTTTCGCAAGGGGCGTTCTACTGGTGATCCTCCTGCTTTCCTAGCTGACTCTTGGTCATCCTTTCTTAACCTTTTCGGTGAAACTTTCACTGTTGCGCTAGACATTTCGAAAGCATTCGACAAGGTCTGGCACACGTTTTTGCTTTCTAATCTTCTAATCGATTTATATACCCCTCTTTCTATTTCATCTCCACTTTCCTTTCCGGCCGTTCTATCTCTGCTGTGGTAGACGGCCACTGTCCTTCGCCTAAACCTATCAACAGTGGTGTCCCACAGTGATCTGTCCTATCTCCCACTCTCTTTTTGTTATTCATTGATGATCTTCTTTTCATAACAAACTGTCCTATCTACTCTTATGTTGATGACTCTGCATTACTCAACATCATTTAACAGAGGACCATACCTACAGGAATTGCATGATTTCAGCCTGAAGGCTGCAGAAAGCTAGACATCAGATCTTACTCCTATTTCCGATTGGGGAAAAGGAAACTGGTGTCCTTTAATGCCTCAAAAAACTCAATATCTCTACCTATCAACTGGACATAATCTTCCAAACATCTATCCCCTTTTCTTCGGCAACACTCAGCTGTCACTTTCTTCTACACTAAACATCCTCGGTCTATCCTTAACTAAAAATCTTAACTGGACACTTCACATCTCTTCTTTCGCTAAATCAGCTTCCTTTAGGTTGGGCGTTCTGTATCGTCTCCGCCAGGTCTTCTCCTCCCGCACAGATGTTGTCCATATACAGGGGCCTTGTCCGTCCTCGTATGGAGTGTGCATCTCATGTGTGTGTGTGTGGGGAAACTCCACACGGGTCCACTAGACAGAGTGGAGTCAAAGGCTCTTCGTCTCATCAACTCTCCTCCTCTTACTAGCAGTTTTTGCCTCTTACATTCCGCCGCAATGTTGCATCTCTTTCTATATTTTATCGAGATTTTCATGTTGACTGCTAATTTGAACTTGTTAACTGCATGCCTTCCCCCTCACCCGGCCCCGCTGCACTCTACTATCTACTCTAGCTCATCCCTGTACTGTCCAAATCCTTATGTAAGAGTTAACCAGCATCTTAATTTTTTCATAACCGTCACTTGTAAACTCTGGAACAGGCTCCCTTGAACTCTCTTATGGCCACTCTTAACTTCTACATTTTTCTAGGAGCAGCGTATAGCGTGCATTATTTTTATGCCCTTGAGCGGCTTCCTTTTCCAGTAATATATATATATATATAGATATATATATATCTATATATATATATATATATATATATATATATATATATATATATATATATGTATGTGTGTGTGTGTGTGTGTGTGTGTGTGTGTGTGTGACTCACCATAGCCTGATAACGAACCGGACTCGTTATCGCTAGAGTCCACTCGTGATTAGAGCAATATCATTATAGTCGATCTTTGGGTACTAATGGACCTTCGCACACTATATACCCCACCCCCACTTGGTCAAGGGGGGACAGTAACTAAGTAACTGCTCATTGACTGTTGAAAAATCTTGGCCTGAGCGGAGCTCTAGTAATGCCAGGCCGTAAAGCCTGGCATTACAGTGCTTTACCACTGAGCAACCGGAGAGGTGAATATATATCTCTCTCTCTCTCTCTCTCTCTCTCTCTCTCTCTCTCTCTCTCTCTCTCTCTCTCTCTCTCTCTCTCTCTCTCTCTCTCTCTCTCTCTCTCTCTCTCTCTCTCTCTCTCTCTCTCTCTCTCTCTCTCTCTCTCTCTCTCTCTCTCTCTCTCTCTCTCTCTCTCTCTCTCTCTCTCTCTCTCTCTCTCTCTCTCTCTCTCTGTATCTCTCTCTCTCTCTCTCTCTCTCTCTCTCTCTCTCTCTCTCTCTCTCTCTCTCTCTCTCTCTCTCTCTCTCTCTCTCTCTCTCTCTCTCTCTCTCACACACACACACACACACACACACACACACACACACAAACACACACCCACAGTCACACGCATACACACGGAATTCTATCCATCAGTGTCTCTCCGCTTCTCCAAAAATAAAAAGGAATGATAAAACAAGATAAAAGAATACAGAGAGGAGATACAACGTTCGTGACCTAGAACTGTCCGCAATTTGTCTAAACTTTGAACGGACATTGACGTATGGGATAACTAGCAGGAGAAGGAAGAGGTGGTGGGGAAAAGGGGAGGAAGAGAAGAAGGAGGAGGAGAGAAGGTGGAGAAAGCGGAGGAAGGAAAGGAGAAAGATAATGAGGAGGAAGTGGAGGAGGAAGAAGAAAAGGAAGAGTTGGAAGAGGAGGAGGAGGAAACATGGAAACATGGAAATGCAGGCAACAGAAAGCATGTTTCAGGTCACTGCTGATAGTGATTCCAAGATCCTTTTAGTTAAGTGATGTGTGGCCGAGCGGTAGCCGTTATAAATTAACATTAGATCACTTTAGTTCTCTCACTCACAAGGACATAAAAAGGAGAGACTGTACTTTAAGTATATTAACAGTATTATACAAAAGTTTACAGTTTACGTGAGCGAGTCGCACCAAACGAAAGCCAGCCACACCACAGGGCGCGGGGCGGCGGAGCACCGCTCGCCTGCCCATCACCTGTCTTCTCTCTTCGTCTTCGCGTTGTTCTTTCGTTTTATTTGCTTGTAGTTCGTCCGGAAGAGTGTGGGTTTCGATTGATGACTGCTGATGAAAGTCATCATTTGCTGATCCTAGTGTCAGTTCATCACAGCTTCCCACGGCCAAAAGCACGACGTGTTGTTAAACATCCTGTTGTGCGACACCGACCGGGTGTCGCCACACATCTGATCATACATTCATACACATATGACAATATATATTACATTATTATTGCTTCTTTGCTTTGTGTTAGAGTGTGAAACTATTCGTACAGGGCAGTGTCTTCGGCTGCCTGTTGTTTTGGGGGCCCGTATACGGTCGCAAGTGTTAGTTTCCTATTATTCGCAGTTATGTCCACATAGACGCAATCGTAATTCTCTGCTTCCTGTTTGTCTATTTCTATGGCAGGGAGCGTACTTTTTACTTAGCAAATTACTCCTCCTCCTGTCTTGTGCTTTCGATTTTTGTGGAAGCTTTCGTACCCGGGGAATGACAGCTCGAATACTAGATGTGCTGAGTGGGCCCAAGTCTCTGTGATGGCTACCACATATGTTTTCTCTGTTGCAATATACGCCCAAATTTCGTCCTTTTTGGGTAATAGACTACGTGCATTTGTGTACAAGACGGAAATGTGACTCCTGGTTGGGCTGCGACGTGTTGTATCAGTTCGCTTGTCGGAGGTATCGTTGGTTACACAATTTCTTTTAAGCCGCACCGACGCTATGGTTTGGTTGATCAAGAGTTGCCTTTGCCCCGCCCTCGCCTGCAGTTTTTTGAATAGCTTTTCGAAAAGCTTTCAACTGCCTCGTTCAGGAGCCTTCCAAGCCGCGCCGAACCAACCTCGTTCAGGTGGAGGCCTTCATCGCTACGCCTTCATCGTAACGTAACATAACGTAACGTATTGACTCTTGGTAGAATCCCAGAGACGATGATGTGAGAGGACTTTGTCTTGTATTTCCGAATGACTTGACGGTATTTTGACAGCAGGTCCTGAGATCGAGTTGACTGAACATCGTTGGTTCCCGCATGGATCAGATACACTGTGTCTTCCTTCGCATTTACTGAAACTCTATCGACAGCTGATTCAATATCGTTCAGTTTGGCTCCGGGGATACAGAAACCCTGCCGGGTCGATGTATTCCGACCGCAAAATTCTGTAAGTTGGGCCCTCACCAGACTCGCCTACTATAGGTTGACTCTAGTAGTCAGTTTTTCCATGCCAGGAAACAGCGTCTGGTTCGTATTAATGACAGCTGGGAGAATGGTCTTGTGAGTTCTTTTGAAAGGGCGTGAGGTACAAGAGGGAGCGTGGGCGGAGGAGGAGGAGAAGGAGATGGAATAAGAGGAAGAGGAGGAGCATGGAGAGGACGACACATTGAGACAAGGATGAGGAGACAATAAGCTTGTTAGCTTATAAAATGTTTTCCTTCTTATGAGGAGGAAGAGGAGGAGGATTACGATGATGATGATGATGATGATGATGATGATGATGGTGATGATGATGATGAGGAGGAGAAGAAGGAGGAGGAAGGGGGGAGGAGGAGGAGGAAGAGAAGAAGGGAGAGGGGGAGGGGGAGGATCAATAGTAATGTAAGAGAGGGTAAAATGAGATGAACATAAGGAAGAGGAGGAAGAGGATTTTGAGAGGAAGTGAAAGTAATAAAGAAAGTATAATACAGGTTAGCAATGATAGGTAATAAAAAAATGCTGTTGCCTGTCACACTATGAGTTTATCTGTTCATATATGTCATGTGATCGAACACTCAGTTGCTATTAATATGAAGGTACTAATGAATTATGAGAATAGCATGAATTTAGTGCAGAAGTGAAAAAAAATGCGTTAGATGAGTTAATGGTAAAATGAGGGGAAAGAAAAATTATGATTGAAAAATAGGAGAGAAAGGAATAAATAAAAGAAAGTGATGAGAATAAATAAAAGAGATAAAGTTAGAGTAGCGTAAATAAAGGAAAGTAATCTAAACTTTTGTTTACGGTAAAAGAAGCAGTTCAAGGGCAAAAACAGAGAAAAAAAGGCCTGCTAAACACTTTTCCTATAAACTTAAATAGAATGAGTGACCAGAGGAGAGGTCAATATCGGATGGCGATGTGTACTGATTTTTTTTTTTTACGTCTCCGCCTATTGCGCCGGTAGGCGTGCTTGAGGGGCCTGGATGGTATTCGGCCCCAGCCCGTCATGGCGCAGACAAGTGTTTATAGTGGCGCCATCTTCTCTTGGCTCATGCTGCCCCCCGGAACTCGATCTTGATTCTTGGACGGTTTCCTCTAGAGTCCGGGTTGATGGGTGGTCTTCAGGACAGCATGTGGGTAGTTTTAAGCCACTCGGCGGTGACTGAAAAGTCCGAGATGGTAGCGTGGGGATTCGAACTCGTGTCGTCCATCACGTGATGAATGTGGGCCCAGCACGCTACCACTTCAGCCACCGCCTACCCTTCTCTTGAAAAAAAATCACGTAGTAGGCAGAGGGAAATACAAAAAGTGAAAGCGATGAAGGAATGAAGATGCTGGTTAACTTTAACATCATAAACAAAAAGGATTTGGACAGCATAGGGAGAACTAAGGTAAAAAGTCGTTTGAAGCGGGGCTGCGGGATGGATGGAGGTAAATGGTTTGCAGTCAGCATTGAAATATTAAAGACAGAGAGTCAACATTGCAGGAGAATTATAGAAATAGAAGATTGTCAGGAAAAGGAGGGAAATTGATGAGACTAAGAGCCTTGACTCCATTCTTTCAAAAAAAAAAAAAAAAATATATATATATATATATATATATATATATATATATATATATATATATATATATATATATATATATATATATATATATATATTTTAACGTTTTGGCCTATGGAGGCGATAAGCTTTCTTGCTGGGGCCTGATGGTCAGCCCAGCACGTTCTGGTGCAGGCAAGTGTTTTATAGTGGCACCATCTTGCCTGGCTTATGCGGCTCATCTTTGAGCCTCTCTTTAAGAGGGAATCTAGAGTCCGGGTTGATAATGGTCTGCAGGGAAGCATGTGGGTAGTCTTAAGCCACTCGGCGGTAACTGAAAAATCCTAGGTGTGCGGAGGGCAGGACTCGAATCCGTGTCCTCCTGGACGCGGCGCCGGCACGCTAACCACTTACCCACTGCCTCACGAACGGGTGTGTAGAGCATCCCCCATATATGGGATGCATACTCCACTCGGGAGTGAAAAAGGCCCTTGTATAAGGATGTCATCTGTGGGGTGGAGAAGAAAGAGTGCCTAACCCCGAGGAAGCTGAGTTAGCAAGAGGAGATATCAAGATTATAATTAAGATTTTGAGTAAAGGATAGGCCGAGAATGTTTTTTTTTTTTTTGTGAAGGAAAGGGATAGCTGGGTGTTATCACAGAATAGGGGATACGTGTTCGTAAGATTGTGTCGAGTTGACAGTTAGAGAAATGAGTTTTTGAGAAATTGAATGGCACTAAGATCCTAAATCGTCCAGAGTGGAATTTTCAGAGAAAGTTTGGGTTCATATTTAATTAAAGACAGATGTGACCGCTATTGAACCATCAAAAACAAGGAGAGGTGGAAGAGATGAAGGAAAAGTTTTGTTGATATTTGACTTGGTAACAGCAAGCTCTGTAGGAATTTGAATTATTATTATTATAAGAGATGAATCAGGTAGAGAGGAAGAAGTATGGACACTAAGCCGTAGCAGTCCCCAAGCACCTGAGACGCCGAGAAAGAGAAAATGAAAGTGGGAGCAATGAGATAAGTAAAAAGAGGAGGAGGTAATATAGAAGATTATAGAAGTGCAGGGTCAGAGGGGTAGGGTGAAAAATATTTCAAAATAAACAAGTAAAGAAATACAAAATAATAAGGAAATGAAGATTTTGACAATTCTATTAATACTTCGGTAGTTTGTCATAACCATGGTGGGTCTTGGTAGGAATCACTCAGTGGATTAGCCTGGCCCAGTGTTATGGACTCACTCAGTACGAGTATGTGGCGTTGTCGATATCTATGCAAGAGAACAGGTTCAGATTGTTAAGTTACTTTTGCTCCCCATCTTACTAGGGGCTTCGTGGTGCAGTGGTTAGCACACTCGGCTCACAACCGAGAGAGCACGGGTTCGATTTCCGGGCGGAGTGAGAAAATTTGGGCGGCTTTTTTAATGGAAGAGTTTTCGGCGTGATTCCGGGCAGATATGTAGGTACAATGATTAGCAGGGGTACGAAGGCTCTGGTTCCTTCTATGAGCTAGCTCACGAAGGCTCTGGCTCCTTCTATGAGCTTGATTGAATTACATTCCATATGATTGATAACTAATTTGCAACTGATAGGAGGATGGAATTTTTACAAGCATAATAATAATAATAAAGTACAATGGAAAGGAAGAAAGACGGAAAGTATAAAACAGATAAAGGTTGTGGGAAAAAATTAATAGAACTCTTAGAAGGCTTATGGACCTGATGGAGTGCCTCCTATTGTCCTTAAAAACTGTGCCTCCGTGCTGACAACCTGCCTGGTCAAACTCTTTCGCCTCTGCCTATCAACATCTACCTTTCCTTCCTGCTGGAAGTATGCCTTCATACAGCCTGTGCCTAAGAAGGGTGACCGCTCCAACCCTTCAAACTACCGCCCTATAGCTTTACTTTCCTGTCTATCTAAAGCTTTTGAATCAATCCTTAACCGAAAGATTCAAAAACACCTTTCCACTTCTGACCTTCTATCTGATCGCCAGTATGGATTCCGCAAGGGGCGCTCTAC
Source organism: Eriocheir sinensis (assembly GCF_024679095.1). Classification (NCBI taxonomy): domain Eukaryota; kingdom Metazoa; phylum Arthropoda; class Malacostraca; order Decapoda; family Varunidae; genus Eriocheir; species Eriocheir sinensis. The sequence continues at coordinate 11,252,596 of NC_066538.1, forward strand.
TGGCGATCTTCTTGCTCTCTTAACTGACTCTTGGTCATCCTCTCTTAGCTGTTTCGGTGAAACTTTTTCAGTTGCGCTAGACATATCGAAAGCTTTCGATAAAGTCTGGCACAAGTCTTTGCTTTCTAAACTGTCCTCTTTCGGATTCTATCCCTTTCTCTGTTCCTTTACCTTCAGTTTCCTTTCCGACAGTTCTATCTCTGCGGTGGTAGACGGTCACTGTTCTTCCCCTAAACCTATTAACAGTGGTGTTCCCCAGGGCTCTGTCCTATCACCCACTCTCTTCCTGTTATTCATCAATGATCCCCTCTCAATAAGAAACTGTCCTACCCACTCATACGCTGACGTATCCACTCTGCATTATTCAACTTCTTTCAATAGAAGACTCTCTCAACAGGAATTACATGACTCCAGACTGGAGGCTGCAGAACGCTAAACTTCAGACCTTGCTATCATTTCCGATTGGGGTAAAAATGAACCTTGTGTCCTTCAATGCCTCAAAAAATAATTTCTCCACCTATCAACTCGACACAATCTTCCAAACACCTATCCCCTATTCTTCGATAACACTCAACTGTCACCTTCTTCAACACTAAATATCCTTGGTCTATCCTTAGCTCTAAATCTCAACTGAAAACTTCACATCTCTTCTCTCACTAAATCAGCTTCCTCGAGGTTGGGTGTTTGGTATCGTCTCCGCCAGATCTCCCCCGCACAGATGCTTTCCATTTATAGGGGCTTTGTCCGCCCTCGTATGGAGTATGGATCTCATGTGGGTGTGTGGGTGTGTGTGGGGGGGGGGGGGGCTCCACTCATACAGCTCTCCTGGACGGAGTGGAGTCTTCGTCTCTTAAATTCCGCCGCCATGTTGCCTCTCTTTCTATCTTCTATCGATATTTTCATGTTGACTGCTCTTCTGAACTTGCTAACTGCATGCCTCCCCTCCTCCCGCTGTCCCGCTGCACTCGACTGTCCACTCTAGCCCATCCCTATACTGTCCAAACCCCTTATGCAAGAGTTAACCAGCATCTTCACTGGTCAACTCTGGAACTGCCTTCCTTCGTCTGTATTTCCTCCTGCCTATGACTTGTCCTCTTTCAAGAAGAGTGTATCAAGACACCTCTCCATCCGAAATTGACCTCTTTTGGCTACTCTTATCTCTTTCATGTTGTTGCCGTGGAGCCGGCTCTCTTGCTGTAAAAAAAAAAAATACTATAAGACTGGTATAAGGATGAAAAAAATAAACTCCATTGGATGAGCACTTTTTATATTACTAAAATAACACGACAGAAATATGAGACAAGATCAAAAAGTTGGAAAAAAAAAAAAGAAATAAGAAGGAGAAAGATATAAAAAGGGGCCAAAAAGAGGGATAATAGGAAAACGAGTGTGGGAGAAAAGAAAAAAAAGATAAATTATGAGTCGATGAAGTTGAAGAAAAATGAGACAAAACAAAGTAAAAAAAAAAAAAAAAGTAGGATGGACACAAATATATTCTGCAGAATCAAACATACACTGCATATACCTACATCAAGGTGATATTTTAGAAATGTGAAGTTGAAAAAAATAACGGGGGATAAAAAAAAAAAGAGAACCAGAGAGGACAAAATCATGAAGTAGCGTTCGTGAAAAATGAAAACTAAAACAACAAACCAAATGAAATATAAGGATGTAGGATTAAGTAGGTGAAAATGGTGAAAACATTCGAAGGGTAACGTGAACGTTAAAGTGAGAGGAAATGGAAGACAGGAAAGGAAAAAAAAAATGATTTCCATATTCGGAGAAAAGAACAGACAAACTCATTTTAATCTAAATTGGTCACACTCTTAATGCGCACACCCGCCATTCTTATGCTAAATGCCTGCAGCTTGACGAAGAAAAGAAAGGAACAACGAAAGGGAGGAGGATGAAAGAAAGAAGAAGAGCTTGAGGAATATGACAACATCATTGGAAAGGGAAGGAGTAAAAGTAGGAGGAGGATGAGTAGGAGGAGCAGAAGGAGGAGGAGGAGGAGGAGGAGGAGGAGGAGCAGGAGGAGGAGGAGAAAACATGGACACAAGGAACTGAGCCTATTGGTTCATTGCGAGGTTGCCCGCTCTGGTGGTATAATCTTCTCGATAAGCAATTCGCGCCTGCAGTGCAGATGAAAGCACTTCCTATTCACTTTACTCCTGGTGCAACGAAATAGCGGTCAATTCACTTTTAAAGTAAGATGATCTCATTCTCACTACGTCTGAAGGAAGGTTGTTCCAGTGGCGGATGCCTCGGTTTAAGAAGAAGCTCATGATAATGCCTTTACTACATTGTCTTGCTTGAATACAGGTAACCTTTTTATTTATAGTTCTTGATTTCATTTGTAATTCAAATAATCTCTTCGTAAGCGTCTATTTTTTTTTTTTTTTTTTTTTTTTACAGCTAAGGAGACAGCTCAAGGGCGGAAAGAAAAAAAAAGAAAAAAAAGGCCCGCTACTCACTGCTCCCGAACAGAGGTTAAAGGAGTGTCCAAAATCAGAGGTTAATTTCGGGAGGAGAGGTGTCCTGATACCCTCCTCTTGAAAGAGTTCAAGTCGTAGGCAGGAGGAAATACAGATGAAGGAAGATTGTTCCAGAGTTTACCAGCGTGAGGGATGAAAGAGTGAAGATGCTGGTTAACTCTTGCATAAGGGGTTTGGACAGTATAGGGATGAGCATGAGTAGAAAGTCGAGTGCAGCGGGGCCGCGGGAGGGGGGGAGGCATGCAGTTAGCAAGTTCAGAAGAGCAGTCAGCGTGGAAATATCGATAGAAGATAGAAAGAGAGGCAACATTGCGGCGGAATTTAAGAGGTAGAAGACTATCAGTATGAGGAGGAGAGCTGATGAGACAAAGAGCCTTAGCCTCCACTCTGTCCAGAAGAGCTGTGTGAGTGGAGCCCCCCCACACATGAGATGCATTCGCTTGAGTCACTCTTCATACGGTTGAGCCCGTAAGGGCGGAATGTTTTCAAAGCGCGTCGTTTACCGTTTTCCAGAAATTCAATATCCTTCCCGTAATTAGGGGACCAGAAATGTGCAGCATATTTGAGGTGAGGACTTATAATTTAATTATATACATTATATGCATGGTTACTATATTATGTTCCTAAAGAACACAACATTGAAGGACATTTGTCACTTTTCAGACCATTGGATACTCCGGTCAAGGATAATTTAGATGATTTCGTAATCGGCCGTCGTGAGAGCCTTTCTATTCACTTTGGTGTCTTCATTAAATTTCGTTGATTAGGATTTAAGTTCTGTTTCTTGAGCGTTGATCTAAATAATAAAGATAATGGGTCCCAGAGCTAACCATGTTGGTACTCCACTAGTGATTGGAAGCCATTCGGAAGCCTGCCCCTATGACTGTAATTTCTTAAGGAGTCGCTCGTGTGGTGCCTTGTCACAGGATTTCTGGATGCCGAGGTAAATAACATCGCAGGAGATATGACCATCCTAGTCTTTTAATATACCTTGGGGGAAGTCTAATTGATTTGCTAAGCAGGAACGTTTATTTCTGAACCAGTGCGGGTATCAGAAAATATATTATTACCTTCTAGAAAACTGACAAGTTTCTCTTCAATAATCTTCTCGAGGATTTTGACAGATATCAAACTTACGGGACAGTAGTTAAATACAACGCTCTTATCTCCTTTTTTTGAAAATCGGTGTTGCGTTCGCCATTTTACAGTCATCGGGATCCTAGTTCATTTAAAGGAGACAATTTTCGGGATCCATTGACTTGTTCGTGTAGAGTTTGTCCAGGTATTTCTTCACTTTATGGTAGCATATTGTGTCAGTTTCCAGGGGGGTGATCACTCTCTTCGGATTAGATCCCTCGGGAATGGTTTCGACGTTCTCACCCGTGAATTCGGATGCGAAATTACTGTTGAGGATAATGATCATGTGTTTCCTCTTTTGAGTTAGCGATCCGGTCATCTATCATTGGGGAGGCGGTGGCTGAATGGATAGTGTGACGGCCCCGCGTTCGGGACGACGCGAGTTCAATCCCCGACCGGTGCCACCAAGCTGGGATTTTTCAGCCGCCGCCGAGTGGTTTAAAACTACCCACATGCTGTCCAGAAGACCACCTATCAGCCTGGACTCTAGATTCTAGGATTAAAGATGAGCTCCGGGAGGGCAGCATGAGCCAACGCAAGATGACGCCACTATAAACACTCGCCTGCGCCAGAACGGGCTGGACCGACCATCAGGACCCACCGGGAAGAAGCCTTGGACCGACCATCAGGATCCACCGGGAAAAAGCCTAACGGCGCAATAGGCCACGACGTAAAAAAAATAAATAAAAAATCAGCTTGTTGCACCTGGCAGGACACTAACCCATGCCCTCCTGAACACCGTGCCCGCACGGCAAGCACTCAGCCAGTGCCTCCCCATATAATGGCCGGCTATTATTCGATTTTTCATCAATGAACGGAACGGACAAGTTGCAGAAGTACTTTTTTGGTTAAATAAATAAATTTTAAAAAGGTACTGAACCACAAACTCTGCCATATGTGTATTGACGGTTAAGCTTTTGTGATATCATTGACATTTTGTAAAAAAAAATTCATGATGAAAAAAAAACGATATGATATTTAGAAGTAGAATCGAAAAATTATGAAGATTTACAAAATATATATATGAATGTATCAACAACTTCCTTTCAGGAGACCTGTCATCATAGCGAAATTTGTCACGGAAAATAAATGTGTTCGTGCTTTCTTAGTCATTATTGCTTAAAGTAACCAATAAACCAGAAATATGGAAAAAAAGGAAGATTAGAGATCGGTTGATACTAAAGAGTGTCAGCGATTCAAAATAAAACGCCTGCGGCGATGGATTGTCAAGACTTGTAGACTTGTTTGTGTCGAGTTTTTGTAGGAACAATCCAACATCTTGTTAACATGCATATAGCAACAATTTATAGGAGAGTAGGACCTTTGTGAATGGCCTCCAATGCTCTCACCCGTGATAAAAAAAACGTGAAGTTAATGTTCATGATTCAGTCCACGTGTTAACTATCCTGGGCTGAAGATCCAAAGTCTTCTGTCAGAGACCAATATTGTTTTCCACTTATTTTTTGTTCTGATATGTGCAAATAACTATTTTAGGATTCGACATAATATAAAGTGATAATTCCTCTTCTTTTTCATTGAGTAGTAGTCATCCAGGATGAGGAGAAAGAAGAGAAAGAAAAGGCAGAGGCAAAGAAGGACGTAGTAAGAAAAACTTGATTGTTTTTTTTTTTTACTTGCAAAAACAGGGTATAACAAAGACCAGACATTTTTTGACACACACACACACACACACACACACACACACACACACATGCGCGCACTCACGTAAACAGGCATGCGCGGACAAAGACGTTAATATTTTTACTACTTCTTCCGCTCCGCGCCACTTTTTAACTTCACTTTAATCATCAAAGACAAACTGTTGTATTAGACTTCTCAAAACTCATCTTCCAACGCTTTGCTTTTTATATATCTCTGCAGAGGAAAAAAAATATGCTGAGAGACAATTTGTGTACTCACCTCTCTCTCTCTCTCTCTCTCTCTCTCTCTCTCTCTCTCTCTCTCTCTCTCTCTCTCTCTCTCTCTCTCTCTCTCTCTCTCTCTCTCTCTCTCTCTCTCTCTCTCTCTCTCTCTCTCTCTCTCTCTCTCTCTCTCTCTCTCTCTCTCTCTCTCTCTCTCTCTCATTCTCGTCGCATGTATTGACGTGACATTCTTCCCTTCCACTTTCAAACCGGGAAGTGGAGGAGGAGGAGGAGGAGGAGGAGGAGGAGGAGGAGGAGGAGGAGGAGGAGGAGGAGGAGGAGGAGGAGGAGGAGGAGGGGGAGAAGCAAGAGGAATAGGAGGAGAGGGAGGGGAAGAGCAAGGGGAAGAGGAGGAGGAGGAGGAGGAGGAGGAGGAGGAGGAGGGCGAGGAGGAGGACGACGACCAATACTGCAGGTAATCTAAACCACATCACGCAACACACCTGTCAACCGAGACTCAGGGTAATGCGGAATGAGCGGGAGGAGGAAGCAGAGGAGGAAATGAAGAAGAAGGAGGAGGAGGAGGAGGAGGAGGGGTGGAAGAGGAAGATGAGGACGAGGAGAACGAGGAGGAGAAGGTAGTGGATACGGAGGGATGGAAGCAGAGGGGAGTAAAATGCAAGACAGTGAATATATGAAGCATGAATGGATTATAAGGATTCGATTAGATATGAAATGCAGTGATTGTGACCCACCAAAATAATGAATCATGAACAAATACTGCAGTTGTGTGTCTTGGAATGTTTTTTTGTTGATTAATATTTTTATTAATTTTTGGAACATTCCAATAATAATATTACTATGCTGAAAGTCCGCAAGCTTCTGCTGTTCTTTTAAGCAATCAAACGTTCAGTGAGGGTATACGCCGGAGGGGGCGTATCGTCGCAACCCTACGACGCCAAACCCTAAGGTTGGCCCAAGCATGATTCAATGCAGACCCCCATTTTATCCCAAGTACCTCAAGGCAGGATCTATTGACCTGCTCAAGCCACGAACTCTGTGGGCGACCACTATGCCTCCTCCTCAAAAACCACCTCTTGAGCAAGGTCCACTTCTGGTTAGCGTGCCACACGAACGTATAGCCGCAGTTGGAGTTGCCGGACAATGCAGATAATGGGACTGGAATCAGTCTCACTGGGTAATAGCCGACTTGACACAAAGTCACTCCAGCAATATCGTATGATTGATGCCTGATCCTAGGCATCAATCCGCCTCTCCAAGTCAATATTCAGTCTCCATATCTCACAGCCATAGAGTAAGACAAAGATCACAGGAGACTTGAACATCCGGATTTTTGTCCTTCTGTCCACACACACACACACACACACACACACACACACACACACATTCAAACACACACACACACACACACACACACACACACACACACACACACACACACACACACACACACACACACACACACACACACACACACACACACACACACACACACACACACACACACACACACACGCACATGTAAATACAGTTATACACTCACAGTTTATATGTAGGTAGGACGCCACCAAGTCACCCAGGTCCTTCGCGTATCCTTCAAAGCGATCATTTCCTGTGGCATTGGTGTCCTTCTTTAGCATCAGGAACGGCTTCTCCTGTATCAGAAAAAACGGAACATTACATCCTGCCCTAATCCTCCTCCTCTGGTTTCTTCCCGCCCTCCTTCACGTTTGCAACTTATTATTCAAAGGATTATATATTATCGTTCGGTTTAATTTTATCTAAACTTGCCTTAACTGAGTTATCCCATAACATTAATGAATGGAATTTTTTCATTGACGTATTGCAGTTTCTCTAACTTAAATAAGTTAATTTACAATAATAAAATCCTTCTTCTTACTCCACTTTATATTTTTTAAATTTTACTTCCCTTTTCCATAGTGGTTAATATCTCTCTCTCTCTCTCTCTCTCTCTCTCTCTCTCTCTCTCTCTCTCTCTCTCTCTCTCTCTCTCTCTCTCTCTCTCTCTCTCTCTCTCTCTCTCTCTCTCTCTCTCTCTCTCTCTCTCTCTCTCTCTCTCTCTCTCTCTCTCTCTCTCTTCTGCCATGCTTGTATAGTGAATGTTTCTTTTAAATCATTCGGCAGTATCTTTTTTTTTCATGCTAATTCTTACCACCGATTCTCCTCCTCCTCTTTCTTCCCTTTTTTCATCATCATCATCATCATTCGCCTCGTAGACATATTTCCCTTGTCTTCTTTTCATTTGTATTTCCAGCACCTTTCCCTTCTCTTCGTTTTCTTTTTTTTTTACTTCTTTTCCAAAATTCATCTTTTCCTCTTTTTCCTCCTTGGATGGGGGAGGTGGAGTGAGGTTGTCAGGAAGGGCTATAGAGAGTCAGTGATCTATAGCAAGGAGGAATAAAAAGAAGGGAAGGCGGAGGAGGAGGGGGGGAAGGAGGATGAGGATGAGGAGGAGGAGGAGGAGGAGGAGGAGGAGAAAGGGGTGGAGAAAGAGGAGGAGGAGGAGGAGGAGGAAGAGGAGGAGAAAGGGGTGGAGAAAGAGAAAGATGAGGAAATGAGGAGGAGGAGCAAGAAGAAGAAGAAGAAGAAGAAGAAGAGGAAGAACAAGAACAAGAAGAAAAAGAAGAAAAAGAAGAGAAAGAAAAGGAAGAATAGAAAAAAGCAAGTTGTAGAATAAAAAACATAAAAAGATAAAAAAAAACAGAATGAAGAGTAGGATAGGAGGAAGAGGAGGAGAAGGAGGATGATGAGGAGGAAAAGGAAGAAGAGGAGGAGGAGGAGGATAAGGAGGAAGAAGACGAGGAGGAGGAGAAGGAGGAGGAGGATGAGGAGGATGAGGAGGAATAGGAGGAGGTGGAAGAGGAGAAGCAGGAGGAGGGGTAGGGGGAAGAGGAGGAGGAGGAGGAGGAGCAGGAGGAGGAGTCTAGCTGAGAGGTTTGTGTTATCCCTGTTCATGAATAATGCAAATGTGTAGAAGAAAAATGAAGGAGATTGTGATGCGAGGAGGAAAAAGTCTTGCTTCGTGACCCCGAGGCAAGGAAGGGGGGAAGAAAAAAGAAAACGGATTCCTTATCTCTCTCTTATGGCATACACGTCAAGAATACCAATGTGCTAACACCCTTCCCTTAGACAAGAAACAACACAACAACAAGAAGAAAAAAAACAATATAATAGTAGCAACAACAAACAACAAAAACAACATCGATTACGCGGAAGTTATCTGAAATGGAATCTCTGTTTGCTCTCGCTTGCTTTATTGTTATTGTTGTTGTTTTGTTGCTTCCGCTGTTTTCATATGTTATTTTTATTACTGTTATTATTTTTAGTTGACGTTGACGCCTATGGCTGATTAAATATATAAGGTTTCGTTTTAGATATACAACACTGGTATTCCGAGGATAAAATATGTAAAATAATATTTTTTTTTATATTATTCAAATTATAAATCTTAGGAGTAACTTGTACATGTCGACAGATATTGAACAAAGCAAAATGTGAATATAGAACGCGCAAGGATTTAATTGTTAATATCTTACCCATCTTTTGAGACAAATGAAATACAAACTCCTTTCGAACTTCAGACATAATCAATTGCATTGAAAAGGTAAAATTTGCATTTAGATATTCACATAGTTAAAAAAGATGAAGATATGAAAAATAAAGGATTATTATGCAGGATGTTCAATAAAAATGACAGACAAATATACAATGAAAACTAGAGGTTGACAGAAAAATACAGACAGATGATAGACTAACAAAATATTCCCCACATCCGTACAAAAAAAAAATGCTTATACTAACCAGTATTGAGGTGACAATGTAGGTACTGTTGGCCAACACGCGGTGAGACACGGGCCGAGAAAACTTGAGGGGCACGGTGCTGAAGCCACCTGTGTCCGTCCAGGTGCCGATCTGAAGGTAAAGAAAGGACGGTTAAAGATAGGGAAGGCGTGCATATTATTTTGTAAGTAAATATGTGTTTGTGTGTGTGTGTGTGTGTGTGTGTGTGTGTGTGTGTGTGTGTGTGTGTGTGTGTGTGTAAGGAAAACTTCATGCATATATTACATAAATTCTGGTTATCATACATATCAGGTGAGAAAATGCCATTAACCTGTAATTTTTTTATGAATCATTTAAAAGTTCTCTCTCTCTCTCTCTCTCTCTCTCGAACGCATTATATCACTCTCTCTCTCTCTCTCTCTCTCTCTCTCTCTCTCTCTCTCTCCTCCTCTCTCTCTCTCTCTCTCTCTCTCTCTCTCTCTCTCTCTCTCTCTCTCTCTCTCTCTCTCTCTCTCTCTCTCTCTCTCTCTCTCTCTCTCTCTCTCTCTCTCTCTCTCTCTCGGTTCTTGGCCCAGTGCTCTTCATTATTTACATCAACGACGTGGATGTTGGACTCAATAATCGCATTAGTAAATTTGTAGATGACACAAAGATTGGTAACTCGGTTCATACTGACGAAGACAGGCAAGGCCTCCAAGAGGATTTGCACAAAATTTCAGCTTGGTCTGATAGATGGGAGATGCCCTTTAACGTAGGCAAGTGCCAGGTCCTTCACGTTGGAAGAAGGACTAAGAAGTTCGATTACGAAATGCGCGGCGTCAAACTCAAAAGATTTCAATTCGTTAAGGACTTGGGGTCAAAATCGCGTCAAACCTCAAATTCACAGCAATGCATCGATGCAGCAAATAAAGCGAACAGAATGTTGGGCTTCATTAAAAGAAACTTTTTATTCAAGAATAAAGATGTAATACTTCCACTCTACAATAGTTTAGTCAGACCCCACTTGGAATATGCGGTGCAGCTTTGGTCTCCCCACCATGCAAAGGACATTGCTAAATTAGAAGGTGTTCAGGGTTGGGCAGCAAAAAAGGATCCCTTCCTTGCGCAACAAATCTTACGAAGAAAGGCTTTCCACCCTTATGTTCTCTCCTAAGAAACGTCGCCTCCGAGGAAAACTGATCGAATGTTTTAAAATACTTAAGGGTTTCACGAATGTAGACAGATCAACATTGTTTATGATCGATGACACTTTGCGTACGAGGAACAATGGCGTAAAATTCAAATGTAGACAAGTAAATTCAGACTGCACCAAATTTTTCTTCACTAACGTTGTAGTGCGAGATTGGAATAAGCTCCCACCGTCAGTGGTCCAGTGTAACACTATTGACTCCTTCAAAAACAAGCTCGACCGTTACTTCCTTCAACTTAATATCAACTAGAGTTGAAATGCATCGTTTTGGAGCCTTCTGATTAATGTAGAATCACTTAGGTCGACAGACCACCTCGTCTGGACCATGGGGTCTGTGTGGTCTGATTTTCTATGTAAATCTCTCTCTCTCTCTCTCTCTCTCTCTCTCTCTCTCTCTCTCTCTCTCTCTCTCTCTCTCTCTCTTCCCTCAAACCGGATATGTAAATGTGAGAAAATCCAATTTGAGTGGTGGCTTCCCCTCGGCGACTCCTCACAAACACAGCTGATTGCCTGGCCCCTCCCACTCCCCCTCTCACTCATCCCCTCAGTCCTTCACTCATCCTGTCCCCTCTTCCTCCCTTCACCTCTATATACTCTGTTGTCAATCCTCTACCTGTCCATCTTCCCCTCCTATCCTTCCATCTTCCATATACCTTTCTATTCCTTCGTTTTCTTCTCCTACCTTGACTATAGAAGGTTGCCTCTTTTTTATCCATTTATTTTACGTAGATTCCTCACCGTCTATCTACTATCATCTTATTCCTTTCACCCACTCTCTCACTTCTTTAATCTCACTTCTTCCACTATACTCTACTGTCGCCCCTTATCCGCTCTTTCTTTTCAATATTGACCTTGTTTCCCCATTCTTATCCTTTTTTTTTTTTCCTCTTCACCGACTGATATTTCCTCATTGCCTTCTTCTCCTTCTCTTTCGCAAGTCCTGACTCTCCCACCTTACTTTTTATCTCTTCATTTAGGCGAAATGATTCAATGTTTCTGTATTCACCTTTTTCTTTTAATGTTTTATTTAATTATGTTACAGTTTCATTTATTTCCTCTTCTTTCTCCTCCTCCTCCTCCTCCTCCTCCTCCTCCTCCTGCTCTTCCTCCTCCTCCATCTCCACCTCCTCTTTCGCTGCTTCCTCCTTCTCCTCCTCCTCCTCCTCTTTCTCCTCCTCGCCTCATTTTCATAATAATCACCACCATAATCATTTTCCTTCATTGTTTATCTCTGCATGAAAACTCAGGTTTTGTGAATAATCATAATAAAATCCATAATCTTATCACCATCATTATTATTATCATTATTATTATTATTATTATTATTATTATTATTATTATTATTATTATTATTATTATTATTATTATTATTATTATTATTATTATTATTATTATTATTATCATTATTATTTTCGTTATTATTTTTATTATTATTGTTATTATTATTATTATTATTATTATTATTATTATTATTATTATTATTATTATTATTATTATTATTATTATTATTATTAATAATAATTTCATTATTATAATTTTTATTTTTATTTTTATTATTATTATTATTATTATTATTATTATTATTATTATTATTATTATTATTATTATTATTATTATTATTATTGCTATCATTATCATTATTATTTTATTATTATTATTATTATTATTATTATTATTATTATTATTATTATTATTATTATTATTATTATTATTATTAGTAGTAGTAGTAGTAGTTGTAGTAGTAGTAGTAGTAGTAGTAGTAGTAGTAGTAGGAGAGGACGTGCTGTGATTAGCTCTGATATTTCGTGTCATAAGTTAGGTTTTACAGCTGATACTGCCTTGGATTGTACCTTCATACGCGAGAAAGTAATGAATGTAACTATATATAGTGCAACTCGGTGCCAGTGACGATGCAGGTGTTAATTACAAATTAATGTTGGTTGAGGGGGGGTGTGCTGGCCGTCAGTTTGAAAACACTGTTGTAACGACACATACTGGGTCTGTGGTTACGGAAGAAGGCAAACTGTGTCCCCACGTCCCTCGTTACGTGCACGACTGTCGACTCTGTGGCGGACTGCCGAAAGGTGGAAAATTGGAAGCCAGAATTGAGGGAAAGAAGGAGGAAAAGAGGGAGAGGAGAGGGAGGGAAAAGGAGATAGGAGAAGGAGAGGAGGAGGGAGGAGGAGAGTGGAGGGAGAGGAAGGAGAGAGAAGGAGAGAAAGTTATAGTTTTCCCTTGTACATAAGAACATAAGATAAGAACGTAGGAGTCTGCAAGAGGCCGGTAGGCCTGTACAAGGCAGCTCATTTGAATCTTAGCTCCCGTGTATCTAACCCCACCTAATATCGCTGTCCATGAACTGATCTAATCTATTTTTGAATGTGACAATTGTATTGGCACTCACCACATGACTGCTAAGCCTATTCCACTCATCCTATCACTCTGTTAGTAAACCAATTTTTGCCTATGTCCCTGTTGAATCTGAATTTATCCAGTTTAAACCCATTACTTCGTGTCCTACCCGGTTCTCTTACCAACAAAACCTTATGAATATCCCCCTTATTAAAACCCTTCATCCATTTATAAACCTCGATCATGTCTCCACGCACCCTTCGCCTTTCTAGAGAATGCAAGTTTAACTGTTTGAGTCTTTCCTTGTATGGCAAGTTTCTCAAACACTGAATCATCTTAGTCATCCTCCTCTGCACCGATTCTAACATTTTGATAACCATTCTATAGTAAGGTGAGTAGAACTGAACCGCATAGTCATGATGAGGTCTAACTAATGCTAATACGTCCTGGGCTGGGGAGCTTGTTAACCATCCAATATATTTTCTCAGCATTTCAAATATGTTTAAATGTCAGTGATGTATAGGAAAGTGGTGAGTTCTGGCTGGGGGGTCGGGATGGGCGGCAGTGGGTCAGTTTTCAAGAACGAGGGTAAACATTAGACAGCCCCAGTCCCACCCCATTGCTATCCACGCATATCACCTCACTTCCCGTGTCCCTGCCAACCCCGCCCCGCTTCCCAGTAACTTCCCACCCCCGTCTGTGGGCCACTCTCAGGAGCCATAAAACACAGAGTGTTCGACTCAGGAAACAGCTTGTAATGTTATCGCTACTACTATTACTACTCAGCTCATATGTGTAGGATCAGGTACATTAGTAAGATTGTAAAGTGGTGGAGAAGAGCAATGGTAGTGGAAACAGAGACAACCATCCTAATATTACCGTAAATGCAAAGTAGGCATATGTAAGCGTATGTCTGTGTGTACGTATATGGGGAGAGACAAGAGTCAAAGTGGAGTATGCTACTATAGCTCTATTCGTCACCATAAATAGCAACTAAGATAAAGTCTCATAATGGCACCGAAATGGAGCCCCTTCAGTGTTGCGTCTGTTCGTCTAGCAATAAAAACTGTGTTCGGTGCTCGTGCGTAAGACGAGAACAACCCTGTGTGAACTGTAAGAGAGGTGGAAACTGTCAAAACCCAAACCCTCAACGGCAGGATGTGGAAAATGGTGAGCAACCACTAGTGGTGCTGGGTGGGCAGGCCAATGAAGGCGCTGGAGATGATCAGGTAGAGGGGGGTGCAGGTGATGAGAGACAAGGGCAGGGCGACCAAGGTGAGGACGCCTCGCGCGAGCTCCGCTTCTGGCAGAGGTGGACACTCGAGGAGACAGAGAAGTGGGTGTGAGACGCTTAATATCATGTGGTAACGTCGTCTCCCAGTAACATATTTGAGGCCCCGAGATGTAACGCCACCAAAATGCTGATAGAGGAGAAAAACCTCCCTCATTAGAGCGTATAACAACTCCACGCAAATCGCTTTCTAAGCTTTAAAGATTATGTCCATACTAACGCACCTCATATCCCAACGGACTCACAAAAAGTCGAAACAATCTGAGGACGTGAAGGCGGTACAAAGAAGAATAGAGCTGTGGAGGAAAGGGGACGTCCGGACGCTACTTGACGAGGCTAAAGCACTGCAGGAGAGACTACACAGACGTAACATTCACAAGAATGACAGTAACGACAGGGCTAGAAATTTTGCTGACAAGATGAAACGAGGCAAAGTGGCCATAGCAACTAGGTCACTGGCACTAGAAGATGAGGCAGCGGGGGTCCTTCCCACGACGGAAGAGACACGCCAGATCCTTAAGGACAAGCATCCAGATGCTAGACTTGCACACCCAGAAATGAAGTTCCCAGGGGACTACAACCCCCCGCATCGAGTTATTTATAGCAACATGTCACTCGCCGTAACCATCACGGCAGCGCGACACGTTGCGTGATGGTTGGTGGTGGTGGGGGGCCATGGGTAGTGGGGACTGGGCAGCAGCAACACTGCGGGAGCCTTCCAGAGCGATCACATTGCGCTCCCCTTAATTAAATAACTGTGCGTTCAGTATGTGGAGCTTAATCTGCATTCTGATCACACTAGCGTGTTCATGTGAGTTTTTCCTACGCAATGTAATAATATATTTCAGCAATCAATGAACAACTGTTGAAGATAGCGAGCATAAGTAAAATATGTTATAAATATTTTTTTAACATCGTCAGAGTTCAACTCATCGAAATACCATTTTCTTTTTTGCTTAGTCGAGTTTTTACAGTACATCTTGATTCGATAGTCACTGTTGAGTCTGACTGTGTCAACCAAAACTGGCTATCTTGTATATGAGGTGAGCTATGGCATTTAATATAGATACTTGTCTCACTCGAGTATGCAAGATGTGGTCTGACACGAGTGTCTGCGAGAGAGCGGTGCAGCCAATCAGTTGCAACCCTATTATCAACCTTCCTAGGCGCCAGGAATCTAGTTTATGTAAACCTGGAATTACATGACTCCAGGCTGGAGGCTGCAGAACGCTTAACCTCAGACCTTACTATAATTTCCGATTGGGGAAAAAGGAACCTTGTGTCCTTCAATGCCTCAAAAACCCAATTTCTCCACCTAACAACTCGACACAATCTTCCAAACACCTATCCCCTATTCTTCGACAACACTCAGCTGTCACCATCTTCAACACTAAATATCCTCGGTCTATCCTTAACTCAAAATCTTAACTGGAAACTTCACATCTCCTCTCTCACTAAATCAGCTTATTCGAGGTTGGGCGTTCTGTATCGTCTCCGCCAGTTCTTCTCCCCCGCACAATCACTATCCGTATACAGGGGCCTTGTCCGCCCTCGTATGGAGTATGCTCCACTCACACACCTCTCTTGGACAGAGTGGAGTCTAAGGCTCTTCGTCTCATCAGCTCTCCTCCTCTTACTGATAGTCTTCTACCTCTTAATTTCCGCCGCAGTGTTGCCTCTCTTTCTATCTTCTATCGATATTTCCACGCTGACTCCTCTTCTGAACTTGCTAACTGCATGCCTCCCCCCCTCCCGCGGCCCCGCTGCACTCGACTTTCTACTCATGCTCATCCCTATACTGTCCAAACCCCTTATGCAGGAGTTAACCAGCATCTTCACTCTTTCATCCCTCACGCTGGTAAACTCTGGAACAATCTTCCTCCATCTGTATTTCCTCCTGCCTACGACTTGAACTTTTTCAAGAGGAGGGTATCAGGACACCTCTCCTCCAAAAAATGACCCCTCTTTCGGCCACCTCTTTTGATTATATTTAGGTGCAGCGAGTAGCGGGCTTTTTTTTATTATTGTTTCCTTTTTTTGTGTGTGCCCTTGAGCTGTTTCCTTTGTTGTAAAAAAAAAAATAGTAGGGTTGCCACCCGTCCCTTATAATACAGATTCGTTCTGTATTGGAGAGTGAGATGTTCCTTATTTTTCTGAGCTCAAGGTGGCAACCCTAGTTAGTGCTAAAGGCAGTAGTTAAAGATATTACTAACTAGAACACTAAACTACAATACTAAAATACAGAGATTACAAATAACAGCAACATTACGAAAATAAAATAAGGATACGTTAGCAAGATAAAAGCATAATTTAAAAGGAAAATATAAATTAGAGGCACAAGAAATAAATGAATGGAAACGTTTGAGAGCCATGAGTCCAGCAGTTGAATGATACAGTCTCAAGACCATGACGATTTTTGTTAATACCGCAACAACAGTTACTACTGTTATTACTACTGCTACTATTACTACTACTACTACTACTACTACTACTACTATTACTATTATTACTACTACTACTACTTCTGCTACTTTTACTACTACTACTACTACTACTATTACTCCTCCTCCTCCTCCTCCTACTACTACTACTACTACTACTACTACTAATAATAATAATAATAATAATAATAATAATTCTACTACTACTACTACTACTACGTTTTTTTACTACTGCTTAAAAGATACCTCCACTCCTGTTAATTTTCCTGACACATAATCATGGAGGGCTCCACAAATTGGAGGTCGTTATCCCCAACTCTAATACTACCTACTACTACTACTACTACTACTACTACTACTACTACTACTACTGCTACTACCATTACTACTATTACAACTACTATTACTACTGCTATTACCATTACTACAACTACTACTACTACTACAACTACTACTACTACTTCTACTACTTCATATAATACGTGTTGCACAACTTTTACTATCGGTAACTTTAACCTCCATTAGATTTTCTTCTCCGATCCTATCTCCCTGGCTTTCCTCTTCCCTCTCTGATTACTACTCCGTGTTCCTGTCCTTCCTTTTTATCTCATACCGCATTCCTTACTTTTCCCCTTCCACCTTATCCTCTCTCATGTGTCATATAAATCCACCAAAATAACGTAAACAGCAGTCTCGTTGTGATTGTAAGACGCGCGTTTGAATAATTTATTCATTATTTTTAAGTGAGCTGCATGACTGTGTCCTCTGGCATGCAATGAGGCACAGACGTAAGCAAACAGTGGCTGCAGGTGTTTTCGGGAATATAAGGAGGAACGGAAGGTGGCAATAAAGAAGAAGAGGGATGGACGACCGAGAGAGAAAGAAAAACACGCGAGATACCGGGAAATAAAAAGCGAGAGGATACAGGATGAATGCATTGCTGGATGAGTGGGTAGGAGACAGAATGACTGGAGGAGTATTATACAACTCCAATAAAAAAATGAAATAAAGATTAGAAATGTGAGAATAAATATGGAAAAGAAACAAAAGCACACACAAACACACACACGCCCCCTTCCCCCCCTCCCCCACAGACGCTTATGCACACACACGCACGCACACACACACACACACACGCACACACACACACACACACACACACACACACACACATATATATATATATATATATATATATATATATATATATATATATATATATATATATATATATATATATATATATATATAGGCTGGGCGTTCAGTACAGTCTCCGCCAGTTCTTCTCCCCCGCACAGTTGCTGTCCATATACAGGGGCCTTGTCCGCCCTAGTATGGAGTATGCATCTCATGTGGGGGGGGACTCCACTCACACAGCTCTTCTGGACAGAGTGGAGGCTAAGGCTCTTCGTCTCATCAGCTCTCCTCCTCATACTGATAGTCTTCTACCTCTTAAATTCCGCCGCAATGTTGCCTCTCTTTCTATCTTCTATCGATATTTCCACGCTGACTGCTCTTCTGAACATACTAACTGCATGCCTCCCCCCCTCCCACGGCCCCGCTGCACTCGACTTTCTACTCATGCTCATCCCTGTACTGTCCAAACCCCTTATGCAAGAGTTAACCAGCATCTTCACTCTTTCATCCCTCACGCTGGTAAACTCTGGAACAATCTTCCTTCATCTGTATTTCCTCCTGCCTACGACTTGAAATCTTTCAAGAGGAGGGTATCAGGACATCTCTCCTCTCATATTTGACCTTGCTTTTGGACACCTCTTTTGTTTCTTTTTTAGGAGCAGCAAGTAGCGGGCTTTTTTATTATTGTTTTCTTTTTTTGTGTGCCCTTGAGCAGCCTCCTTTGTTTAAAAATATATATATATATATATATATATATATATATATATATATATATATATATATATATATATATATATATATATATATATGGCCACTATAAACACTGCCTGCGCCAGAACGCTGGGCTGACCATCAGGCCCCACCTGGAAGAAGCCTTGGGCCGACCATCAGGCCCCACTGAAGATGCCTAAATAGGCAACAACGTAAAAAAAATATATATATATATATATATATATATATATATATATATATATATATATATATATATATATATATATATATATATATATATATATATATATATATATATATATATATATATATATATATATATATATATATATATATATATATATATATATATATATATATGTGTGTGTGTGTGTGTGTGTGTGTGTGTGTGTGTGTGTGTGTTTTATATAAAACAGGAAGCAGTTTGATTGCCACAAAAAGAAAGTATAGAAAAGCAACCTGCTGATCACTGCTCCTATGAAAGACGCAGTAAAGAGTAGACAAAAGTGAGGTCAGAATCGGGTGGAAAGGTGTCTTGATACTCTCCTCTTGAAAGACGTCAAGTCATAGGCTGGAGGAAATACAGACGAAGGAAGGCTGCTTCGGAGTTTTACAGTGTAAGGGATGAAAGAGTGAAGATGCTGGTTAACTTTTGCATAAGGTTATTGGACAGTATAGGGATGAGCTAGAGTAGAAAGTCGAGTACAACTGGGCTGCGGGAGGGGGAGAGGCTTGCAGTTAGCAATTTCAAAAGAGCAGTCAGCATGAAAATATCGACAGAAGATAGAAAGAGATGCAACGTGTTGGCGGTTAAGAGGTAGAAGTATGAGGAGGGGAGTTGATGAAGCGAAGAGCCCTTGACTCTACTCTGTCTAAGAGAGCTGTGTGTGTGGAGCCCCTCTACACATGAGATGCATACTCCATATGAGGGCGGACAAGGCTCCTGTTAGCATCTGTGCGGGTGAAAAGAACTGGCTGAGACGATACAGAACGACCAACCTTGACGAAGCTGATTTAGTAAGAGAGGAGATATGAAGTTTCCAGTTCAGCATATTTAGTGTAGAAGAAGGTGACCGTCGAAGAATAGGGCATAGGTGTTTGGAAGATTGTGTCGAGTAGATTGATGGAGAAATTGAGTTTTGGAGGCGTTGAAAGAATCCAAATTATTGTTCCCCAATTGGAAATGAGAGCAAGGTCTGATTTTACGCTTCCTGCGGCCTACAGACTGTAATTATAGAGTTCCTGTTGGGTGGGTCTCCTTTCAAAAGAAGTTGAGTGATATAAAGTGGAGAGCCTCATATATATATATATATATATATATATATATATATATATATATATATATATATATATATATATATATATATATATATATATATATATATATATATATATATATATATATATATTTATATATATATATATATCTATATATATATATCTATATATTTATATTGGTGTGTGTGTGTGTGTGTGTGTGTGTGTGTGTGTGTGTGTTTTGTGTGTAAAAATAGCTTCAGAAAGCTCTCCAAAAATGGATTGTGTCATTGAAGAAGTGTATTTTGAAACATTGAGACAAGAACGCTTTTATTTTCACCGAACTAAAATAAAACAAAACATTGGAGAGATATCAGACCCTGTTTCTTTTTTTCGTTTCGCTGCTTTCCTCATTTGTTTTGATTCGAAGTGAGAAAATGGATGAAGAGTGGGAAAAGTGTAAATAAAAGAATTCCGAGGGAAAGTGGGACACGGTATGTGAAGCAAAGAGAGACAAATATGTTACAAAGAATTGAATAGAAATGAAAGGCAAAAAATATTTTTGTCAATACAGTGAACAAGGGTTCTGTTAATTTCGGAGTGGGAATAAAATGGAGCAAGTGGAGAGGAAGGCTAAGAATGAGATGATAAGACTGAGGAGAACGGAATGCGAATAGTTTTCAGGATAAGCTGACTGTCCTGCACCATTAAAATATAATTATGATGAATCGACGACGCGCTCCTGTTGTTATTCCAATACTGACCTGTCTCATTTTCCTTAATTAATCATATTCCTCCTCCTCCTCTTCCTCCTCCTCCTCCACTTCCTCTTTTTCCTCCTACTCTATCTTTTCCTCCTGCTTCTCCTCCTCCTCCCGTTAATCTTTAGATTTCAGCCTTTCTGCATAAAGTTTAACATGTCGATGGCGATTTTATTGTACGAAGACCGGAATTGCACTGCATAATTCAGATGAGGTTTAACTAATGCGAAATATAGTCTGCTAATTATAGTGTCTTCCGAAGAATAATTATGTTGTGGTTTATTCCTGCCACCACTCAAAATACTACACTTCCAACATTGAACTGGAAATTATCAGCTCGTAACGGCGGGACTTGAACCCGAGTCTTCAAAGAACCTATGCCCGCACGCTGACCACTGAGCAACCGCCTCCCTTAGATTAACTATTAGGTATAGCCCTCGTGACGTAAGGCTCTGCCTAGTGGCTGCCCCAAATCAGAAGATGATGAAGAATTATGCAGAGAGTTATTCATGCCAACACTCAAAGTACTGCACTTCCCAGCACTGAACTCAATCTACCACCTCCCCGACATATCATCCAATCGGTCATGTTCGTCCTGCAGTACACAAGCGTCTTGATGTAATTCATTTTTTCTGTCGACAATTGCGTCATCCGGAGACTTACAGCATCATTACGTATTCCTGTGGTGAAATATTTAATACACATGATAAAAAGCAATGGACCTAATGTCCAATCATGTATGAATCCAACCAGATGACAGCCCCAGTCAGATTGTTTTTCCACTGATATGCACTATTTGTTACATACTCCTAAGCTACGCCTTAATGGAGTTGAGTTACCCATCTACTCCATACGTTTGTAATTTTGGTAAAAGACGGTAGTAAGGAACTCTGTCGAACACTTTACTAAAACCTTGAGATATTATATAATGTTATTCGTATGTCTATCACTTCTTTCATTTTATTGCATTACAAGAAAAAAAATGTGAAGCACTGCTTACCTCTCCTGAACCCATTCTGCGTGTATTGATGTAATATCTGCTTCTCAAGATGATCTCGAATGCACCTGCAGTCATCTAATGCTCTCCCAATAATGATGTTAAGCAAATTGGAGAATAATTTGATGTGGCTAAGCGATCCCTTCGTTTTGAAAATCTTTTACTTTATAGACTAGGTATACACACTAAAAAAATGTCTTCTTCAACGATTTGACTGTAGGCCACTGAAGGCCTTCTTGCATTCGTTCAAATATCTGATTCGTTGAAATATCTGATCGGGACCTGCCGATATACTTTTCATCAAGCTATTGATCTTATCGTAGACATTCCACAGCATGTGGATATCCTTTCGTATACACCTGAACCCTCTATGGAATAGTCACTAGATTATCTTCTCTGATAATTATACTTTATTATAATTGATAAGAAGCAGTTATTCAACATATTACTCATTCCGTTTCCATTTCCAATAAGCTCACTTAAGTTTGCTTTCCATAGTTTATGTTATATGAATCATAAAGGCCCATTAGTTTCACTCTTAAACTCTCCAGCTACCCAAATTTCATTTCCTTTTGCTACGCGTGTAAGGCCTATTATTATGACACAATTGAGCAACAATAGACGGTATTGTCTATACACACAGCGCTACACGTGGCCATCCGAAGAATTGTCAAAGAGGTATTTGTGGTAGTGCCCTCGGTTCTATTTCTATTTCGGATTTCGGAATACAAGTCATTTTCGGGGGCCAAATATCCAAGCACGGTACCTGCTGGTCCGAAAAAAAAATGTACCCTTTGCTCGTAGGCTTTAAAGTTTACGTACATATGACCATAGAGTGCCGAATGTACGCGGGCCCATATCTACCTAGTGAGCTGCCCCATGAAAAAAGGGTAGCCAGAGAGTCTAAGAGTGCAACTGATGGGTGATTAAGATTCATAAAACAAAAACTATGGAAAACAAGCATAGGTGAGCTTACTGAAAATGGAAACGGAATGAGTATTATGTTGAGTAACTGCTTCTTATCAATTATCAGAGAAGATAATCAAGTAATACGAATAATACGAAAGGATATCCACATGCTGTGGGATGCAATATAGGATAAGATCAATAGCTTGAAGAAAACTAAAAGCAACATGAGATGCTTTGTCTTCTGATTATTTCGTTCATGGCTGTATATAAAAAGAATCCAGCAATATACTAAATTGCAATAACTATCGATAATGTTGGTACAAGCCTGACAATGTTAATAATATTTGGTTTCTTGAGAAATAATTCACTTTTACATGCTAATAGTTCGCATATAAACGATAGAGGTCGACAAAGCAAATGTCCCGGCGGGAGCTCAAATTGATGCTAATTTCGACCGGACATAATCCGTTCCATAACATAACATCTCGGTCGGGGTCTGTACCCCGCCTCCCGGATGTGTGCGTGTGATGTGAGGTGTCAACCTTAACTAAAGGTTCCAAGCTCTTTCGGGGAAAGTTTTGATTGGTGATCGCGAATTCATCGAGTAATAAATAGGCTGTGATGAATGACAAACAGCACCCTTGGTGTAGTGATTAAGCATTCAACTTTCCATCACAGCTGGTTGAGGTTAGCGCATTACTTGGCCCCTGACAAGGTTACTGTCCCCTTTGAGCAGAGGGGATGGAGATGCGTGGCGTGTGATGACCCAGCCTTTCCAATATATGTGTACGTATATACTCGAACGCGCCAAAACTCTCTTACAGGATGCGGTCTAGTGATTCTGAGTCGAGCACTTAAGCACACACACACACACACACACACACACACACACACACACACACACACGACGCTTCGATAGCTCAGTTGATTAAAGCGCTACGCAGCCAGGCTTCACGGCGTGGCAGGCAGAGGTTCGAGTCCCGCTCAGGCCGGGTTTTTTCCGTTAACTAAGAGTGGTTACTGTCCCCCTTGAGCAAAGGGTATGGGGTGTGTGATGTGTGAGGTCCTGGCAGTACTCAGAGATCAGCGAATAAGCCTTGCTCTAATCGGAAGGGTACTTGCTGGCGATGGCGAGTCCAACTCGTGATCAGGCCGTGATGAAATACACACACACACACACACACACACACACACACACATACGCGCGCACGCACACACGCACAACCGAACAACCAAAGAAACACCCTTAGTAATTTGTCAAACAAATATACATTTGCAACCTTTTTGCCGATGCCCAGTGTGGTGTAATATTTTAGTCCTTTATCTAAACACCGCCGCTTTGCCACGCAAAACACTATAAACAGAGACACACGCAATGTATTTATTTCCATTCTCTCTCTCTCTCTCTCTCTCTCTCTCTCTCTCTCTCTCCATTCCTCCCTTGTCTTGTCTCCATCTAGGAGGAGAAATGTCTATGCAAATATGGTCATTTTCCTTTAACATTTTGACCAAAAGTCTTCATTTCTCAGAGTCACGAAAATATCCTTTGAACGAAAAATTAAAATTATAGGTTCCTTTCTGTTATATAGAAGAAAAAAAGACAGAAATAGTAACAAATATATAATCATGGCAAGATACAAGGAAGGAGTAAAATACATCAGATCAGGAGAAAATTAAGTGAAGGGAAGAAAAAAAGGATAAAAAAGAGAGGAGGCAAAAATGAAGGGAGAGAGCAGAATAAAGAGAAAGAGTGGCACATAAAAAAAGGGAGAAGATAAATTAGTGACTGTCGGAAAATA
>NC_066538.1:11281776-11289276 GCF_024679095.1 Eriocheir sinensis
GACTAACATACCCATCAAGAAAGGCTGCAGGTGCTGTTTGCCGAACGTAAATAAATGACATCAAATAAATAAATAAATGATGAGAGAGAGAGGGTTCTAGGGAAAGAGGAAGGGATTAAAGGAAAAAGTAAGGTACGTAGAATACGAGACAAATAAATTATGGATATGGAATGCCAGCTTAGTGAGCAACAGAAAAAGAAAAATGGAATGAAGAAAGGGAGGATAGGGAGAAAGGGACGAAAGAAGAGAGGACGAAGAGAGAAGAAGGGAAAATAAATGGAAGGTTAGGGAGCAGGAAGGTGATAGAGAGAGAGAGAGAGAGAGAGAGAGAGAGAGAGAGAGAGAGAGAATATATATATATATATATATATATATATATATATATATATATATATATATATATATATATATATATATATATATATATATATATGAGACAGAGGAAGAGGGTGGAGGGGGGCGCTTACTTATATCAAGAATAATGTATAGATGCGGGATAAGGTTGTATAATGGCAAGAAGATGTATGATGAAGGGCGCTTGTCGCGACACACTCCAGGAGGTAAAACGGGCTGTAGAAGGGTGGTAGGAATCGGTGAGGGGGAGGGTAGAGAGGGAAGGGAAGTGAGGATAAGCGTTGAGGCAGGGAGATAAGAGGTATTCTCACATGATAGGGAGAGATAATAATGAGAGAGATGGAGAATAGAATGGGTAACGTTAGGAAGAAAGAAGGAAGAGAGAGAAGGAAAGAGAGGATAAGCGGAGATGCAAGAAGATAGGGGGTATTCTCGCAAGACAGGGCGGGATAGAAATGACGGAGATGGTAGGATAGAAGGGGTAACAGAAGGAGGGAGGAGGGGTAGAAGAGGGTAAAGGGGGTCTAAAAGGGAGGTGGTCTGCTCCAGCGAACATAAACGAAATAAAAAGAAGAGAAAACCAACATGGCGGATGATAAATATTTTGAGATTCTCTGGAGATAATGTCTGAACCAGGAGGGGGAGGGGGAGGAGAAGGAGGAGTAGGAGGAGGAAGAGGAAGAGGCCAAAGTGAAGAGGGGAAAAGAGCGGAAGGAGGAGGGGAAAGGGAAGGTGTGTAGGAAAGGAGGAGTAAGAAGAGGGAAGACAGGGATAGGGAAGAAGGAGGAGGAGGAACACAAAAAATGAACAAACAACAGCAGACCTGATGGTCCTTACGAGGCCGTTTGTGACAAGCTACACTAAGTATCTAATCAAAAGTGGAACATGAAGGACAGCAAAGGCGAGGGCTCCTCCCTCCAGCCAAAGCTGACAGGAAAGGAAAAAAAGGAGGAGGAGGAGGAGGAGGAGGAGGAGGAGGAGGAGGAAGCAGAAGGAGAGGAGGAGGAGGAGGAGGAGGAGGAGGAGGAAGAAGAGGAGGAGGAGGAGGAGGAAGAAGAAGAAGAGGAGGAGGAGGTATTAAGGATCCAGGAACGATAAATAAGCGGAGGAGAGGAGTCAATATAGTGTCACTCTTCAATATTGTGGAGCTGCCAGGTGGGAAAGGTAAAGCCTGTGATATTAATGGCGTGCACAGTTTACCTCCTTCCATTCACTCCTCCACCCTTCCTCCTTCTCTCCACCCATCCACTCTTCCTTTCCTCGAACCCTCCTTCATTCCATTCCTCCATTCCCTCCACCCATGCACTACCTCCCTCCTGCGACCCCTCTGTCAAAGCCATAAAATCTCCAGCCACATATGATGCAGGGAGAGAGAAGAGTATTGGGAAGAAGGGAGGAATATATAGATGGAGGGAGGAGGGAGGCTGGGAGGGTACACGGATGCATGAGGATGAGATGGAAGAGGGAGAGAGAAAAGGAGGGATGGTTGGTGAAGAAAATGAAGAAAATATGGAGGAATGGAGGGAAATAGGAAAAGAGACGACTTGGGTGAGTAGCTGAAGGAGGAGAGGAAAGAGACAGCATAGAGGAAACAGAAGAAACTGAGTGTGGCATATATTTAGAGAAGAAAGGAAGGAGGTTGGAAGGGTGGAGGGGATGGAAGGCAGGTATTTATGAGCCAGGTGGAGCAGGGATCAAATAAAACACAGCTTGATATATCGCGCCGCCATAGCCCCCATTACCATGATTAGCCTCTTCATTACCAGCCGCCATCACCGCCGCATCAGTAATTGTTTTGTTGACGCCATTACAAAACCGTGTCTCTTCGCCCGTGACTCGACTTTTAAGTTCCCGATGACAGTGACAATGATTGAGTGGATGATGGTGATGATAACGGTAGCGATGAGGTAGATAGCTAAGTTTATGCTGATGATGGTGAAGATTATGATACTAATGATGACGACGATAGTGATGATGATGATGATGATGATGATGATGATGATGATGATGATGATGATGATAATAATGATAATAATGATAAGCAAGAGCAGAAAGAGAAGACAGAGAGAAAGGAGAAACAAGAGGAGGAGCAGGAAGAGATGTTGATAAACTTAAATGTTTCGTAATGACAATGTTTTATCATATTTTTTTTTTGTCGTGTATGTACCTTATTATTTTAATTATGTAATACCATAAAAATATCCAGTAACTTTTTACAGCACCGTAGAATCTCAATGGCAAAACAAAAAAACAAAAACAAAAGGCGGGAAAAGCCCACTAAACATTGCTACTGCAAAATAAAACAGAACTGAATCGCCAGAAAAGGTAATTTTCTTGAAAACATTCAAGTAGTTGGCGGGTGAAAATACAAACAAAAGAAGCCTTCTTCAGGGTGTACAAGCGAAATGGATGAAAGAATGCAAATATTGGTTAACTCTTGTACCAGAGGTTTGGGTAGCAAAGGGATTAGTAAAAGGATGGAGTGATGTGCAGCGGGGCCGAGGGAAGTAGTGGCAAAAAGTTGGAAAATGCAGAACACCAGTCAACATGGAAATATCGATAGAAGATAGAAAGAGGCACCATTGCGGAGGAATTCAAAAGGTACAAGACTGTCACTAAGAGGAGCAGAACTGATGAAACGAAGAACCTTCGACTTTACTCAGTCCAAAAGATCTGTGTAAGTGCCCCCCACCCACCCCGCCAAAGAGATACATACGCCATACGAGGTTCCAGTTAAAATTCTGAGTTAAGGATAAGTCAAGAATACTTAATGTAGCAGAAGGGGACAAATGAACATTATTAAAAAAAATGGGGGCTAGGTGTTTTGTAGGTTGTGTTGAGTTGACAGGTGGAAAATCATGTTTTGAGGCACCGGAGGACACAGTTCCTCCCACCGCATTCAGAAATGATAGCAAGGTATGTGGTTAAGATCTTTGCAGCGTCCAGCCTTGAGCCATGTAATTTCTGTTGGGAAGTTCTTTTGTTAAATGTTGTTGAGCAATGCAGAGTTGTCATTGACAAGTATTTGCTTGAAGAGCTTGGCTTGGACTGATCATTAATGAACAATAGCAAGAGAATGGGATATATAACAAAGCCTTGTGGAACACCACTGCTGATAGGTTAAGGGGTAGAATAGTGACGTATACCACAGCTGAAATAGATCGACCTGAAAGGAAAGTGGAGATAAAAATACAGAAAGAGGAATTTAATCCGTACGAAGGTTGTTTGAAAATCAAAGAGCTATTTCAGGTTTGTCTAAGGCAAAAAACTGAAAGGGCTAAGAGACAATGACCGGAAGTCTGTTAGGAAGTCCTTAGATACTTTTTGTCGGAAGTCCTAGTGGAGTCACCACGGCCAACTTGAAAGTCCATCTCGGGGCAGTGAGGAAAAAAAGCCCCCCAAAAGCTAACACTGATTCAAATATTCCTCAAGCAATAAATTGAGTAAAATAATTTATTTGCGCTACTATAAATGACTATAACCTATTATTAGCATCATTATTATCGGTCTCACTACATCAAAGATCATACGTGTCTTATATTTCATAACAATAAAAACTCGTCGTGTCAAAACTTCAAGGACCACGTCAGGTCATGTCAGAGGCAACGAGCAAGACACGTCCACGCGAGAGAGTTTTATTTTTCCCTGGGGATGACGGAGTCACAAAGAGGCGGCGGCGGCAGTGGGGACGGCAGCGGCGGAGGAGGAGGCGGCGGCGGCGGAGGAGGAGGAGGAGGAGGAGGAGGAGGAGGAAAAGAAGAAGGAGGAGGAGGAGGAAGAGGAGAGATGGAGGTGGTGGTGGAGAGACTTTTCCGAGAAACAGCGGCAGCAGTGGTAATGGAAGACAAGGGGTGGTGAGAAATGGTAGAAAGATATAAGGGGCCGAGGTGGTAAGGAGGTGCTGCTGGTGGTGGTGTGGAGGAGAAGGTTGCTAGCCAGTCAGTCAGTCAGTCAGTCAATAAGGTAACCTATCGCTCAGTCAGTCAGTCAGTCAGTCAGTCCATCACCTAGTCAGCTGGTTCTTCTATCATTTAACCACGCAGCCATTAAAAGATACACAGCTGAACAACCAATAAGCAAGTCAGTTTACTATTTTGCTGCAAGAAACGAGCCAGCCAGCCGATCAACAATCCAACCACGTCACTCATGATTCAGCCATCCAGTCACCTTGCCTACCATCTAGCAAGTCAACTAGGCAATCAACCATCTCAGTCACATTAGTCAGCTACCAAATCAGCATATTAGTTAGTCCCTCACTTTAAGGATAACAGTCAAACAGCATACCGTATCAACTATATTATTCAACCAGTAAGCCAGTCAACCAGCAAAGAGAAGAGATGGCATAGTGCTCAGTGTGCAGCTGCGGTGTCGACGATGACGACCCGGGTTCAAATCGCGCTCCACGCCAGAAGCTGACAGTTTTCAGTCTTGCTCACTTTTTTTACGCTCAGTCTTTAGCACCTGTGGCCTTCCTTGATGGAATCTGATGGTCGGCTCCAGTACCCTGGTTGTGTAGGCAAGTGTTCATAGTGGCGCCATCTTGCTTGGCTCATGCTGTCCTTCCGGAACTCATCTTTGATCAACTTTAGAGTTTTGCTAGAGTTCGAGTTGATAGGTGGTCTTCAGGACATCATTACATAGATTTAAGCCACTCGGCGATGACTGAAAATCGTCAGCTTGTAGCGGCGAGAGGAACTTGAACCTGGGTCCTCCAGGACACCGCGCCCGCACGCTGAACACTCAGCCACATAATCCCTAGTGCCTATATGGTGTCCTGATGACAACCTATAAATCTGAACTCTAGCGAAACTCCCTAAAGAGAATCAATTGAAACTTCGGGGGGGGAGGGGAACGGAGCAGCAGGATATAAACAAGGGTGGAGCTACAATAAAACACTTGTCTGCGTCACTAACGGGCCGGGGAAGAACAAAAAAGCCCCTAGCATGAAAGCATACCGACTTAATAAGCTAAATATACGGAAACAGTCAACCAACATCCCAGTCTACCATGTTAGTTAGAGCAGCAAGTCTGCCACCCACCAAACAAGTCGGTCAGTCAATCTACCACTTCAACCATAACAGCCATTCAAGCTACATCATAAGAGTCATCCAGCCAGCTAACCACCCAGACTGCCAACCTACCTGTCAACCATCTCAGCTTTAAGAACCAACCAGCCAGTCACCTAACAAGAAAACCAGCCAACTCATCATCTAACCAGCCACCCAACGAGCCAAACACCAAGTCAGCTAACCAGCGAGTCAAACAGTATACCAACTCAACCATAGGAGCCAGGCAGTCATTCCAGTGGTGAGCCATAAGAGGAAGTACTTCGGGGCGGTATGAAGGGGCATAAAACAGGCTACATGTCTATGAAAAATGCATGTGTTTGAGACGCGACCAGCTTCTTGGCATGCCGCGGCGGGGAGCAATATTTTGGTGCATTTATTATCGTGAGAAGGGAGAGGGGGATAGAGAGGCGATGTATGAGGTGGGCGATAGAGAGTATAAAGAAAGAAAGAGAAAATGGTAAAGAAGGATAGAGATAGAGGAGGGAATGAAGGCCATACAAATTAAGAAGAGGCTGAAAAAGGTAAGAAAAGTGCAGTATGTGAGTGTGGGGAAGAGGGAGAAAAGGGGAGGTAAGAAAGAGGACAGCGTACAGTGAGTGAAAGTGCGTGCGGTGAGAGAGAGAGAGAGAGAGAGAGAGAGAGAGAGAGAGAGAGAGAGAGAGAGAGAGAGAGAGAGAGAGAGAGAGAGAGAGAGAGAGAGAGAGAGAGAGAGAGAGAGAGAGAGAGAGAGAGAGAGAGAGAGAGAGAGAGAGAGAGAGAGAGAGAGAGAGAGAGAGCGAGTGAGAGAGAGAGAGAGAGAGAGAGTGAGCGCGAGAGAGAGAGAGAGAGAGAGAGAGAGAGAGAGAGAGAGAGAGAGAGAGAGAGAGAGAGAGAGAGAGAGAGAGAGAGAGAGAGAGAGAGAGAGAGAGAGAGAGAGAGAGAGAGAGAGAGAGAGAGAGAGAGAGAGAGAGAGAGAGAGAGAGAGAGAGAGAGAGAGAGAGAGAGAGAGAGAGAGAGACCAGCAGCAGACAGACTGGCACACCCTTCTGTCTGGGCGAGCAGAGCCCATGGCGAAGGCCTTTACTGAACGTCTCAAAGCTCTCCAACGAGAGCACATTCCACACCGCCAGTACACCTCCAAGCCCACCGATCAGCCCTGGTTTGGTTACCGCTGCCGCCGTGCTGCAGAAAGAAAATATTATGCGTGGCTCCGCTACAAAAGGAGCCCAACCCGCCGCAACAAAGCCCTGCATCGAGCAGCGTGCAAAAATATGGTGGCCACCAGTAAATGGGCAAAACGGAGGTGGGAAAGAGACCTCCGCGCCAAGCTGTGCGGGCCAGGGGTGGGCAGCAAGACCTGGTGGACTCTTGTTAAGGAAAAGCAAGGCAGCAGCCACCAAGAAACAATCCCTCCCCTCAACAAGCAGGACGGCACCACAACCATCAGCAGCAGGGAGAAGGCAGAGCTCCTGGCTGACCTTTTCTCTGCCAAGATGTCCGTCCCCGACCCCACCAGACCTCCACCACAACTGCCACAGGAGTGCAACCAGACCCTGACAGAGGTTTCGGTACACCGGGAGCAAGTGGAGCGCCTTCTAAGAGCGGTGGACGTCAGGAAGGCCACTGGTCCTGACAACGTTAGCCCACATGTGCTGCGTCACTGCTCCAGTGAGCTGGCATAACCCCTCTCGGAGGTGTTCGGGGCCTGTGTCCGGGAGAACACCTGGCCCTCTATATGGAAGGAGGCTCGCGTGGTGCCGGTTCACAAAAAGCGGGCCAGGTCTGACCCTGCCAACTACAGGCCTATCTCCCTCCTATCTGTAGTTGGAAAAATCTTCGAGAGAATAGTGGTGGAGGCCATCACCCGCCACCTCGAGAACAACGCCCTCATCACTGACCAGCAGTTTGGGTTCAGATCTGGCCGCTCCACTTCCGACCTCCTGCTGCTCCTCTCCAGGGATTGGCAGGACTCACTAGACACCGGCCTGGATACCACTGTCGTCGCTCTCGACATCGCGGGTGCTTTTGACCGGGTATGGCACACGGGCTTGCTGGAGAAGCTTCGTGCCAAAGGCATCCAAGGACACCTGCTGATGCT
>NC_066538.1:11294276-11296776 GCF_024679095.1 Eriocheir sinensis
AGCCATTGGAACAGCTGAATACAGAACCGAATATGTGAAAACAGCTGTAAAGCGCTGGGAGTCCGAACTGCAGAGGCTGAGCGAGATCGCCAAAACAGAACCGCAGGCAGCCTACGCAGCATTTACGTACGGTGTCAAGCATAAATGGAACTACCTCATGAGGACAGTTCCTGATGTTGCTCCGTTACTAAAACATCTGGAAGATGCTATCAGAAACACCTTCATACCGGCGATAGCAAATGGGAGATGTCCCGGTGACCAAGAGAGAAGATTGCTGGAGTTGCCGCCAAGAATGGGTGGGCTCGGCATCACCAACCCGCAAAATCTGGCTGAGTCTGAATTCGGGAACTCAATCCGAATCACAGCCTCCTTGACCGGATATATTACCAATCAAAATGAAAGGGGAGAAGACAACCCTCAAGATATTAGGTCACTAAGGAATGAAATCTCCATAAACAGAGAAAGAAAACAGAGAGACACTCTGAGTGACCTAATGAGAGAGCTCCCAGAAGACACAAGGAGGAGGACAGATATTGCACAGGAAGTGGGCGCTTCAAACTGGCTAACCACACTACCTATCAGGGCAAAAGGCTTCAACTTAAACAAAAAAGAATTTACTGATGCCCTTGCCCTCAGGTATGGCTGGCCAGTGGATGGGCTCCCAAACATGTGTAACTGTGGCTCACCCTTCAACCAAAATCATGCCATGACATGCAAGAGAGGAGGTTTCGTCTGCATGAGACATGATGAAGTAAGAGACGTAACAGCTCAGATGCTGAAAGAAGTTTGCCACGACGTGACTGTGGAACCCATGCTGCTCCCTCTGCAAGGCGAACACCTCGCCAGACGCACCGCTAATTTTTCGAACGAAGCACGAGTGGATGTTAGCGCCAGAGGGTTTTGGACTCGTGGACAAAGGGCATATTTTGACATAAGGATCTTTGATCCCATGGCCCATTGCCATAGAGACCTGACCCTTGATGCAGCCCACAGAAGAAACGAACAAGAGAAGAACAGAGCATATGAAGAAAGAATACAGAATGTGGACCAGGGCTCCTTCACCCCGGTAGTATTCACGACGGCAGGAGGGATGGGACCAAGGGCGCAGAGCTTCTACGCAAGACTCGCCGAAACAATGGCGGATAAGAAACAACAGCCAAGAAGCAGTGTGGTCGCCTGGATAAGATGCAGGCTGTCCTTCTCCTTCCTGAGGTCAGCCTTGGTCTGCCTGAGAGGAACCAGGTCACCTGCACCCAAAACCACCCGCATTGCTGACCTGGACTTTGAGGCGACGGTGGTTGATAGTCGTATCAACCACAAGCTCTGTTAGCTTAAAAATAAAATGTTAAGTAAAGTTTGTAATATTAAATAAAGATGGTTGTCGGCCACAGTCATCGGCGGGGTGGGGCCAATGAATTGCTTTGTGAAAGGATATGAGAGAATATACCGCTCACAACACAACTCTAATAGATCGAGGCCCGCTTTTTTTTAAGTTGTAGAAAAAAGTAATAGGAGTAGTAGTAGTAGTAGTAGTAGTAGTACAAGTAGTAGTAGTTGTATCATTATTACTATTATTTAAATTTTTATTTTTATTATTATTATTATTATTATTATTATTATTATTATTATTATTATTATTATTATTATTATTATTATTATTATTGTTGTTATTATTATTATTATTATTATTATTATTATTATTATTATCAATAATAATAATAATAATAATATCATTTTTTCTACTATAATTTTTTTATTGTCAATATTTTTTTATCTCAATCAAAATGTCTTATTGTATTCCATTCAACAAATGCTGTCTAAATCCTTTTTTAATGTTATGTTGGGTTGTTCCTTCAAGCTTTTCTGTATACCCTGAACTGTTCTCTCTCTCTCTCTCTCTCTCTCTCTCTCTCTTATTTAAACATAGATACATATATACTATTTACAGACCCAAACGTCCACTGTCGTGTGCTGCCTATTCAAAAGGCAGAATAAAATATATATAAAAAATAACTACATAAACTTTAAAAATATATATACAAAAAGAACATACAATACAGAATACATGTGTGTACGCACTGCACTCTTGTCATTGCTCCACCACGAGTGTCAGTGAAGTGGGGATTGAGCCCCTCCAGTGGTGGGCCTACAGTTTTATTTTGTGGGTGTTCATCTCCCGGATGTTTGGAACACAGGCCGTGAACATGTTCCACATCCGGCAGACTCTTCCCGAAAAGGTGCGTTGGTGCTGGCTGGTACGGGAACGCGGCACCTTCATTTCGTCACCACGGGATAGCACCATTCTCGTGTCCCGCGTGGTGATTCTCGGAGGTTGGCGTAGGCCCGCCAGATGTGGCACTCCTTGCACTTGTGCCTTGTGAAGCACCACAAGAGCAGCTTCGCCCCTGCGGTGTTCCAAGGAGTCGACGGAGCAGAAAGTTTCCTGCCCGGCTGGAGGGTCGGCCGCATCCACCAGTCGCAGTGCCCGTCTCTGGATGGC
>NC_066538.1:11304276-11311776 GCF_024679095.1 Eriocheir sinensis
GCTGTTATAGACGGACATTTTTAAACCATCAAATCTTTACGATTACATTTAAAATGCCTTCTGCATTTCATCTCTATTAGCGTGTTTTATATTTATTTCCATTTTAACTTACCTCCATTAACTGTTTAGCTGAACAAAGTTATATATATATATATATATATATATATATATATATATATATATATATATATATATATATATATATATATATATATATATATATATATATAATACGTTTTAGCTTTTGGCGCCAGTAGGCTCTCTTGATGGGGCCTGATGGTCGGCCCAAGCCCGTTGTGGCGCAGGCAGGTGTTTATAGTGGCGCCATCTTGCATTGACTCATGCTGCCCCCCCGGAGCTCATCTTTGATCCTAGAGTCTAGAGTCCGGGTTGATAAGTGGTATTCAGGACAGCATGTGGGTAGTCTTAGGCCACACGGCGGTGACTGAAAAATCCCAGTTTGTTTCACCGGGCGGGGCGCGAACCGGCGTCGTCCTGGACGCGGCGCCGTCACGCTGTCCACTCAGCCACCGCCTCCCCAAATTAATAATGTTATATGAGGAAGTGGGGAAAAAGAAAAATGAAAACATGTGATATTGGTGGAATAAAAAATCGAAATGTGCACAAACTGATAAATGAACAAAATAAATAACGTGGGTACAAAGATAGACACAGTTACAACGATGCATATAAAAACATAAATAAATAGGAAATAAAGGTGAGAAAATAAATGAGACGCATATTACGTATGAAAAAAAAACTAGGGTTGAAGGAATTGAATAATTAAAACAGAAGAGAAAAGAAAAGAAACGTGAAGAGGGTGAGAGAAACTGACAAAGGAAGGCAAAGAGAAAAAGAAGGGAATTATACTGGGGTGTGAAAACATCAGTGTGGAAGAAAATAAAGTTAAGGTGATATGATAAAAATGGAAATGGAGAAACATTGTATTGAAATAAAGAAGAGGAGGAGGAGGAGGAGAAGGAGAATACATGGAAACATGGAAAGACTGGCAATATAAAGACTTTTGGTTTAGTTAATTTTACTCCTGTTGTCGCAGTAACGGTCGATGCGATTTGTTTAAGAAGTTAATGGTTTCTGCACTTACTGCTACAGCAGGGAGGCTATTCCAATGGCATATGGCTCGGTTGGAGAGGACACTCCTACCAATGTCTATTTTGCACAGCTTCGCTTGAATGGGTAGACAATCGTTTCTAGTTCTGGAGTTAGCTTGTAGCTCGAAAAACTTGGAGTGGTCGAAGTTACTGAAGGGACCTTCTAAGGTGAAATATGATGGAAATTCTCAAAATATTTTTTTTTCTTCCAGTAGGTAGTACGGTAAGCAAACTCTCTTATCCAACTTAATTTTTTTTTTGAAATTGCTCTTTAAATGGCATTTAAAGGGCCCGCGCGATTCGGGGCTTTAATTAAATCGCCCGCCTGCCACGTCCATACTCATACCACTTGAAAGCTACGGAATAAAACAGTGCAAAGATTGTTTTCTTTTTAGTTTTGTTACTCCTTTTTTCATCTCGTACTCTCAGTCAATACCAGAAATAAACTGGCTTGGTCTGGGTATGGGTAATCTTCCATTGTCTCTCGGCAAAGCCAAAACAAGCTAAGTGGTCCACATTCCCTAGCCGTAAACCTTCAAAGAGGAAGAGAGAGGTGTTAGATGAAGGATATCCTCCAGGAAAATTCAGAATTTAGAACTGAGTTGAGCTAGCAGTGGAGTGAAGAGAAGGATCCCAGCACTGAAAAAAAAACCACCATTTCACAAAGAATACGCTTACCCAATAACCCTCAGTAGTGAGGTATTAGATATACCGTCAAAGGCTCATCAGCTATGGCAGGCATGGAAGTATTATCAGACCAAAAATCACACTTGTGGGTTAAAAACTAACTGAGTTATTGCTATGTAAGCAAAGTTTTTATTTTCCGGGCTCTCCTGAAAAAAAAAAAAAATCTATACAAAAAAATGCTTCGTCTCTTTTATTTATGGATGGATTTTTGTGACTCAAACTTAATTTGAAACTTGAACTCAATGACAACAGCGTAACGTATCTTTTTTTTTTTTTTTCAAATTCACTACAATTTTGTAAATAAAAAAAAATGGAATTTTTTTTTCAATCATTAAAAAAAAATCGGAATACGCTGCGCTTTTGCACATACATTAAAGTGCAAACCTATGTAATATCAAGACTGTAGGTGAAACTCTATTGGAAAAGAAGGACTAAGAAAATTAATGGAATCTCTATACCTAGAAGGTCCCCTTGAGTACTTGAAGACCTGAACCATATCCCCTCGTAAGCGTCTCTTTTCCAGCGAAAAGGAGTTGAGTCGTCTGAGTCATTCTTCATACGGCAGGGCCCTCATGGGTGGAATCATCTTCGTAGCGCATCGCTGAATTTTCTCTGATAATTCGTCTTTTTTTTGTAATTAGGGGATAAGAATTGTACTGCATACTCGAGGTGAGGTCTTACAATTGAGTTATATAAGGATAATATCACTTCCGGCGTCTTACATTAAAAATTCCTTGTTACAAACCCGAACATAGTATTGACTTTGTTATAAGCTTCTTTACAGTGCTTTGCGTGCGTCCTGCACGACCTGCAGAAACTTTCCACGTATGGTTATTAATTCTGGAACCAAAGTACATGACTTTAAATTCATTAACGTTGAATGACATTTGCCACTTTTTGGAACACTAGATGATATATTAATTAAAGCTCGTTTTGGATGACTTCGCAGTCGGTCGTCTTGAGGGCCCTTCCACCTACTTTGGTGTCGTCAGCAAACTTTAATAATAAGAATGTCAGTCCCGTTTCAAAGTTAGTGATGCATACAATAAAGAGAATAGGTCCCAGCATTGACCCTTGGGGTACTCCACTAGTGGGTGGTATCCACTCAGAAGTCTGCCCGTTAAATACTACTCGCTGTTTTCTGCTGTTGATGGCTTTATTTATTTATTTATTTATTTATTATTATTTTTTTTTTTTGTAAGGAGTCGCTTTCTGGATGTCCAGCTATATGACACCACTTTGGAAGTGATTATCCCAGTTTTCATATATATCTTGGAAGAACTCCAGTAGATTCACTAAACTGAAACCGTGCTGGGTGCCAGAAATTATATCATTATAATATTATAATTTCTGGCACCCAGCACGGTTTCAGGAATAAGCGTTCTTGTTTAGTGAATCTACTGGACTTCTTCCAAGGTGTATATGAAAACTGTGATAATCATTTCCCAAGTAGTGTCATATAGCTGGACATCCAGAAAGCGATTCTAAAAAAAAAAAAAAAAAAAAAAAAAATTCATCGGCTCTAGGAAGCAACTTGATTTCATGGATAAGAGATTAGATCGCCAACAAAAAAACAGCGAGTAGTAATTAACAGGCAGACTTCTGAGAGGCTGGGACCCATTCTCCTTATCTTATACATCAATGATTTGGGAACGATGGAGGACATGGAAGTTATACCTGAGGAGCCCTTTCCTCTTAAGGGGATCACGCCTCTGGAAATCGACAAAAAATCCGACCATGATGTGAAAAAGTACTCGGAAAAGTCCGACACGAATAAGTCAACGGGACCTGACAACTTGTCCCCACAGTTGTTTAAAAAACTGAAACAGCAAATACTGCAGCCCTTCATAAACATATTTAACCGCTCGCTACAACTGAACTAAGTCCCTGAAGACTGGAAAATGGCGAATGTAAAACCGATTTACAAAAAAAAGGAGACACGAAATAGCGTTGCTGTAAACTACATGCGTACATTCAATAATCTTCTCGAAGATTTAGCAAATGATTTAGCCCTGCCAATGTGCTTTCCAATATGGTGCATAACATTTCCTTACTCCCAGTAGTTTCGTCGCTAGAGCTCGAAACGTAAACCCTGTCGAGAGCGATTTTGACGAACTCCAGACATTTTGCCGTTTTTATCTAGTGTGGCCTCTATAAGGCAGTAATGTGGCATGCCCCTCTGCGCAATGTAGGTTGACCAACTCGAAGGATGTTTTGATAGCTCGATTCCAAGTTCGTTGTCGAGCCGTCACAAAATAGCCTATTTCTCGGCCCTTTTGCCGTGATATGGACACGTTCCAGTTTTTTGCTTATAACTTTTTATTTATTTATTTAATGCTTTCAATTTGTTTTCTGATTATTAAGCTGTATTAAATGAGCTTTCATTTGCCACCAAACACGCCTTCCTAGCTTCAGTAGTTTTTGCTCGAGCTCAACCAGACGTCGCCGAATATGACTCATTTCACGCGCCGCGACTAAAAACCTTCCTGACGCCACAAACATTAATATATCTGCATACAAATTCATATATGAACACTTAAATATGTTGACTAACTTGTATGAAAACAACTTTAAGATATCTAAATAAAAAAAAAGTTACTATTTTTTTATAATCATTTCACAAAATAAATGATATAATATAAATATTAAGCGTCCTATTATACATTTCATATTTTTTTTTAGAATTCAACCATATTTCTTCCCATTTATGAATAATACATTTAATTTGCTTTCTTGTGACACCAAAAAAAAAAAAAAAATATATATATATATATATATATATATATATATATATATATATATATATATATATATATATATATATATATATATATATATATATATATATATATATACACACACACACACACACACACACACACACACACACACACACACATACACACACATATAAGATATCTAAATAAATAAAAAAGTTACTATTTTTTAATCATTTCAATATATAATCAGATATATTATTATACATGACATTTCTTATTTTTCTAGCGTTCAACCATATTTCTTCTCTTATGAATAATACATTTATATATATATATATATATATATATATATATATATATATATATATATATATATATATATATATATATATATATATATATATATATATATATATATATGTATATATGGTATCAAAAGAAAGCACATTAAATGTATTATTCATAAATGAGAAGAAATACGGTTGAGTACTAAAAAAAAAAGAAATAACATGTTTAATAAGGCCCTTAATATAACTTGATTTTTTATTTATTTATATAGTGAAATGATTATAAAAGAATTTTTATTTAGATATATTAAAGTGGTTTTAATACAAGTTAGTCAACATATTAAAGTGTTCATATATGAATTGTTATGCAGATATATCATAATTTTTGTGGCGTCAGGAAGGTTTTTCGTCGCGGCGAGTGAAATGAGTCAGATTTGACGAATGTTCGTCGCGAATTCTGGTCGAGCTCGAGCGAAAACTACTGAAGCTAGGATGGCGTGCTTGGTGGCAAATGAAAGCTCTTTTAATACAGATTAATAATCAGAAACAAAATTGGAAAACATTAAATAAATAAAAAAGCTATAAGCAAAAAACTAGGACTTGTCCAGATCGCGGCAAAAGGGCCGAAAAAACAGGCTATTTTGTGACGGCTCGACGACGAACTTGGAATCGAGCTATCAAAACATCCTTCGAGTTGAGCAGACTACATTGCCAAGAAGGGCTACCTACCAAATTACAGACTTCTAGAGGCAATACCAAGGCCACACTAGACAAAAACGGCAAAGTGTCTGGAGTTCGTCAAAATCGCTCTCGACAGGGTTTACGTTTCGAGCTCTAGCGACGAAACTACTGGGAGTAGGAAAATGTTATGCACCATATTGGAAAGCACATTTGCAGGGCTGAATTATTTGTTAAATAAGTTTTTTTGAAATTAAAAAAAAAAATGAGTGGTTTTCAAATTTGGGAACTCAAAAATAGGTATTTTTCCGAGTCGTTTTTTGCGAATTTATTTTATTTGTGACCCTTTCCAGTCTGGTTTCGAGTACGGTCGCTAATTGAAAAATATAGCGATTCCATTGTGCCGTCGATTGATACCAAAAACATTACTGTAGCCCCAGAAATAAGGGAATTATGGCGGTTCAGACCAAAGCGGTTGATTTTCCAAAAATTGCGGCTTAATGTTAAGGACGCAGCAAAATAAATAAAAGAGTAAGCCGTCCATTACTTGAGATGTCACTGGCTTTTGTGAAAGCTTTCGTATCCCGGGAGTGACAATTCAGATACCACTTACATAAAGTTGGCCCAGATCTCAGTAATCATCACGACGTTCGGTTCCTCTTTTGCAACAAACGCACTAAATTGCAGCACTTCGTTGACTGAGCGTGTTTCTGTTAGCATTCGTTCCACGTGTTGCGCCGAGGCTACGGCTTAACTAGTCAAGGGCTGCTGAGGCCCCTTCCTCGCATGCATTTTTTTCCCCAGTAACTGCCAGTTGCCTCGTTCAGCAGTCTTCCAAGACGAGCTGATCCGACTTCACTTAAGTGAAGGCTATCATCACGGAACAAGTACGGTTGTTCGACAAAGTGATCTCAGGCATCTATTAAGTTTACGCCTTCATCGTTTCATAGCTTCATAAACTTAGTGTTGATGTTAAAAGCCTTGTTGTAGAATTTGGAGAGCCCATCGATTCTTGGGAGAATGCCTGACAGGATGATGTGTTGTGACATTTCTTTGTATAGGTGAATGACTAGTTGGTATTTCAGCAAAATTCGTCACATCGCGTTGTCGTTGTCACGTTGTCTACGGCCGTTGCAAAGTTATCCAACCTTGCACCTGGCATGCAGACACGCTTCCTTGTCTTTGTACTTCCTACTTTGAACTGAAGGAGAAGGAGGAGGAGGAGGAAAAGGGGAAGAAAAAAGAGACCTTAGAGAGAAAGAGAAAGAAAGAAACAGACAGAGAGAAAGAAACAAGCAAAGAACAAAAGAAAGAGCTATAGAGAGAAAAAAAAAAGATAAATTCATTTTAAAGACGATCTCTTCTTTCCATCTCTCTTCTTCTCTATCACCCTGGCGCCGTGAACTCTCCATCCTTGACTTTCTTCCCTACTCCGCACCATCCTTGTATTTCTCTCTCTCTCTCTCTCTCTCTCTCTCTCTCTCTCTCTCTCTCTCTCTCTCTCAATTTTTAGTTTGGAAAAAAATAAACAGCGAATCTAGCACTTTCAAACGCATAAAATGATTTAGATAATAGGAAAAATTGACAAAAAAATGGAAGAAAAAACGCCAGGAGAATATCTATAGTGAAAAAAAGAAAAAGCAGTTAGCCGGAGGGGAAGGATAAATAAAAGGAAGATTTGCGAGTAATGGTAAAAAATGAAAACGAAAAGATAAGAATATGAAAACAAAGGAAATGGAATGATTTAATGGAAGAGGAAGGAGAAAGGTAGGGAGACAGTGAAGACAAAGACAATAGGAATTAGAGGGAGGAAAACTGATTAGATAATAAAAATAAACAGGATATAATAGAGACATTCGTGAAAAAGAAAAAGTGAAAAAAAGGTAAAACGAAACGAAATAGCGTAGGTGAGCGAAGTGGAATAATATTGACACATAACACCAGAGAGGCCCGTTACTGAGCACACAATTGGACAGCCAATCACGAGCAGCGCCCGTGAGCGAGGATTATGATCAG
>NC_066538.1:11316776-11359276 GCF_024679095.1 Eriocheir sinensis
ACCCCCCCACCCCCAAGGCCAGTGGAACGCCAGCACTCCTCGGGCGAGCAGCCGGGTGGCCCTTCTGCGGCGGCGAGGTAGACCCGCGTGGTCATTCTCGCTTTGGGCCCCCCCTCCGCAGTCAAGTCGACTAGTCAGCTGCTCGCCCGTGTACCGCTACGGGCTGCTTCTGGGCGTCTGCCCGGAGGGCCCGTGCCTCCGTCGCTACTCGCCGGCTGTTACCCGTGGCTGTGGCGGCAGCGGAGGCGTCCCTACACCCGCCGGGACTTAAATTGCCCGCCCCCCCTTACAGGGCCGCCTTTGAGCAAAGGCCCTGTCCCCCTATTTAGGGGGTGAATCTTAAACGAACGACCCCTTAAGGACAGTGGAGCGCCAGCACTCCTCGGGCGAGCAGCTGGGGGGTCCTTCTGCGGCTGCGTGGTTGACCCGCCTGGTTATCCTCGCTTTGGGCCCCCCCGCAGCAATCAAGTCGACCGGTCGGCTGCTCGCCCGTGCACCGCTACGGGTGTCTGCTGGGCGCCTGTCCGGAGAGCCCGTGCTTCCGTCGCTGCTCGCCGGCTGTTACCCGTGGCTGTGGCGGCGGCGGAGGCGTCCCTACACCCGCCGGGACCTGAATTGCCCGCCCCCCCCTTACAGGGCCGCCTTTTGGCCAAAGGCCCTGTCCCCCTATTATGGGGGTAAATCTTAATAAGAAGAAAGACCCCTTAAGGCAGTGGAACGCCAGCACTCCGTGGGCGAGCAGCCGGGTTGTCCTTCTGCGGCGGCCAGGTTGATCCGCGTGGTCATCCTCGCTTTGGGCCCCCCCTCTGCAGTCAAGTCGACTGGTCGGCTGCTCGCCGTGTACCGCTACGGGCTGCTTCTGGGCGCCTGCCCGGAGGGCCCGTGCCTCCGTTGCTGCTCGCCGGCTGTTACCCGTGGCTGTGGCGGCGGCGGAGGCGTCCCTACACCCGCCGGGACTTGAATTGCCCGCCCCCCCTTACAAGGCCGCCTTTGGGCAAAGGCCCTGTCCCCCTATTAAGGGGGAGAATCTTACTGAACTGATCCCTTAAGGGGAGATATCGTTAAGAAGAAGAAGAAGAAAGACGCTCCCGCTCTCTCGGAGACACGCCAGTCCTCGTCGACGGACCGACTCGGTCGGCTAGATTTCGATCGCCGATAGAGTCGGTCTGTCGACATCCTGCTACGGGCCGCCATTAGGCTAAGCCCGTGCTATCCCGCGCAGGGAGGGAGCACTGCCTCGACACTCCACTACGGGCCGCCACATATTGCAGAGGCCCGTCTCCCTTAAGGTATCTTAAAGAAGAAGAAGAAGAAGACGCTCCCTCAGAGACACGCCAGTCCCCGTCGACGGACCGACTTGGTCGGCTAGATTTCAATCGCCGATAGAGTCGGTCTGTCGCCACCCTGCTATGGGCCGCCATTGGCAAAGGCCCGTGCTTCCCCTACAGGGAGGGAGCAATCTTTGGAGGAGGAGGACGCTCCCTCGTTTGGTTTCCACACTGCCGTGCTTTGATGGTGACTGCCTATCGCTCTGCCAACCACCTCTCCCGCCCACAGTGTGCCACACAACGTCTTGTCCCCTTCAATACACCTACATCATGCCGAAGGAGAGAAAAGACAACAAGCCCCCTAAAAAAGACCAAGAAGACCAAAGTCCAGAACGTCGTCGTCTTTTCGAAGTAGGGTCGAACACGCTCCAGTATCTCGTTAAACATGGTCTCAGTGACGCGGATGAAGTTCTGGTAGAGCAGAGGGTCCTCGTCAGCCAGCTCACGCATCAGGTTTTGATAGTGGCCTTTGATGGCTCGTCGTGTCAGGTATCCATGTACCCAAGTACTTCAGGCCTTCCTTTTCTTCCTTTTCTGTATCAGTTCTACAACATATTGGAGGGTTATTACGTGCAGTCTCTCAAAGTCGACTGATGCCCAAACTTTACTGTAACCCCAGAAATAAGGGAGTTATGGCGATTCGCACCAAAGGGGTTGATTTTCCAAAATTCATGGCTTAATGACAAGGGCGCCGCAAAATAAAAAGAGTAAGCCGTCCATTACTTGAGATGTCACTGGTTTAGTTCATCCTGGAGAATGCTAGCGTCCTGATTCGACTCAATTAATCTGCTGATCTTGGTATTATCAGCAAAATTACTGACATCACTAATAATTCCTGTATCAAAATCATTGATACAAATGATAAGCAGCAGTGAACTCAATACCGAACCTTGTGGGACCCCACTCGTCATATTACGTGAGTAGTTTTTCAACCAAAACTATTATATGTATATGATTGACATACTGTCTTTACGTTGTATGTAGCTATCTCAGATTAGTTGTCACCTTCCCCCCTTCTTTGCTATGGATGTTATGTATAAAACTATACGGACATCACGGAAATTCTTTCTCTTCTCCCTCCTCATCCAG
Source organism: Eriocheir sinensis (assembly GCF_024679095.1). Lineage (NCBI taxonomy): Eukaryota > Metazoa > Arthropoda > Malacostraca > Decapoda > Varunidae > Eriocheir > Eriocheir sinensis. The sequence continues at coordinate 11,319,194 of NC_066538.1, forward strand.
CTCCTTTATCTTCGCAAGGCGAGCTGCAAACGAAGAATTTGCCTTCTCCTTAATTGCCTTCCTATTCTTCCTGACTAAAGGCATCGCAAAAACAAAGAATAAAGTTTAAATGCAGGTTAAACAGATGTAGGAATGTGCCCCTGTGGTGTCCGGAAATTAGCCTACTGTACCTAAAAAATAAAAAATTAAATAAAAAAATTAAAAATAAATAAATAAATAAATAAATAAATAAATAAATAGATATAGATAGATATATATATATATATATATATATATATATATATATATATATATATATATATATATATATATATATATATATATCAACCAGACGTCAAACATATATCCATCAAGTATTCCCCCCCCACCTCCTCCCTCCCTCCAAACCGTTGAAAGAGTGGGGTGAGAATATTTGTTTGTTTAACACCTAGTTCCACTTAATCTTCCTAAGTAAATCAAAATTATCTGTTTTGCCGTATATTTCAGTCACCAGAGTAATTCCTAAATAAATTGAAACCCTCCTTTTCCCCCCATTCTTTACTACCTACATAATAGTTGCTTAAAATATCATAGTTAAATATTCACCCGTTTCCTCAGTCACCCTATAGGGCTCTTACATAGCCGAACCAGCCACAGCACAATAAAAGAAGATAAATTTCACACAAAAGCTTCGAGAATGTTCCTTTACTCAGTATAAGTAGGCAAACAGTTCCATCATCATTTTATGTAATGTAACAAAAAACCTGCTTAGAGTGGATGGGGCAAGGTTATAAACAACGGGTGAACTCCCCTCTCAAAGGGTAATTGAATTAAGAGAGAGAGAGAGAGAGAGAGAGAGAGAGAGAGAGAGAGAGAGAGAGAGAGAGAGAGAGAGAGAGAGAGAGAGAGAGAGAGAGAGAGAGAGAGAGAGAGGATGGGATTTTTTCAGACCTAGGCCATGAATCGTTTCTTATGTAGCGACATAGCCCACTGTTATATTAATTTATTGCTGTTTATATATTGAACAACACTGGTCATTTTAACACAGGATGCTGGACGATAAAAACACAAAAGATATAACAATAGGTTATCTGGTTAAATAAACTAAAAATTGATCGCCTACTGATTTCTGTAACATTCGCGGTATTCGTTCTAATTTTCATTCTGTGGAACACCATCTCTCCTCGTCTAAACCTCACCTTCTCTTCCTCACCGAAACACAGGTTTCTGAGGCTACTGACAGCAATCTCTACTCTGTTCCCTCCTACTATCTCTATCCTCAATTTCAATCCAAAGCTGGATGTTGCGTCTACGTACGCAACGACATCACTTGCTCTCGTGCCCACGACCTTGACTCTTCAGAATTTTCCACCATCTGGCTAAGACTTCATTGTCATTCTATTACTAAATACATCTGTGCCGTTTATCTTTCACCTAATTCTACTAACTATGTAAAATTATTTGACTACCTGAACTCTAAAGTGGAGCACATCTTGACCCACTCTCCCTTCGCTGAAATCTCCATCCTAGGAGATTTCAATATTCACCACCTGTTTTGGCTTTCATCCTCTTTCACTGACCAGCCTGGTGAACAAGCCTACAACTTTGCTCTCCTCAATGACCTAGAGCAGTTGGTTCAGCACCCTACACGTATTCCCGACCGTCTTGGAGACCGGCCCAACATACTAGACCTCTTCCTTACCTCTAACCCTTCTGCTTACTCTGTCAAACTGTTCTCTCCGTTGGGCTCCTCCGATCACAACCTTATTTCTGTATTCCGTTCTATCGCTCCTGAACACCCACTGGACCCACCGAAGAGGCGATGCTTCTGGCATTTTGCTTCAGCTCGGTGGGACGACCTGAGGATGTACTTTTCCGATTTCCCGTGGAATGATTACTGCTTGCAGGATAGAGACCCCTCTGTGTGTGCCCAGCGCATCACAGAGGTGATTGTCTCAGGAATGGAGGCATACATTACACATACTTTCTCTACTCCCCATGCTAAAAAGCCTTGGTTTAATCACGCTTGTTCTCGTGCAGTCAAAGATAGAGAGGCAGCTCACAAAAGGTACCAGAACCTTCGAACTCCCGCTAACCATGACCTTTACAATTCCACCCGGAATCGTGCCAAATCTATTCTTCGACTTACCAAAAACTCCTTTATCCATAGCAAATGCCAACACCTTGCTTTCTCTAATTTTTCCAGAGACTTCAGGCACTTAGCCAAAAATATCTCCTCCAATTTCACTTCTTCCTCTTTCCCGCCTCTTCTTAACCCAGATGGCAGCACTGCCGTCTCTTCTATCTCTAAGGCTTAACTCTTCGCTCCAACTTTCTGTAATAACTCCACTCTGTACGATTCTGAGCATATTCCTCTTACTCATCCCCCCTCCGACTCCTTTATGCCTGTTATTATGATTCTTCCTAATGATGTTTTCTATGCCCTCTCTGGCTTCAACTCTCATAAGGCTTATGGACCTGATGGAGTGCCTCCTATTGTCCTTAAAAACTGTGCTTCCGTGCTGACACCCTGCCTGGTCAAACTCTTTCGCCTATGCCTATCTACATCTACCTTTCCTTCCTGCTGAAAATACGCCTTCGTACAGCCTGTGCCTAAGAAGGGTGACCGTTCCAATCCCTCACACTACCGCCCTATAGCTTTACTTTCCTGTCTATATAAAGCTTTTGAATAAATCCTTAACCGGAAGATTCAAAAGCACCTTTCCACTTCTAACCTTCTATCTGATCGCCAGTATGGGTTCCGCAAGGGGCGTTCTACTAGCGATCTTCTTGCTGTCTTAACTGATTTTTGGTCATCCTCTCTTAGCCGTTTCGGTGAAGCTTTCTCAGTTGCACTAGACATATCGAAAGCCTTCGATAGAGTCTGGCACAAGTCTTTGCTTTCTAAACTGCCCTCTTTCGGATTCTATCCTTCTCTCTGTTCCTTTATCTCCAGTTTCCTTTCCGGGCGTTCTACCTCTGCTGTGGTAGACGGTCACTGTTCTTCTCATAAACCTATTAACAGTGGTGTCCCACAGGACTCTGTCCTATCACCCACTCTCTTCCTGTTATTCATCAATGATCTTCTTTCCATAACAAACTGTCCTATCCACTCATACGTTGATGACTCCACCTCCACTCTGCATTATTCAACTTCTTTCAACAGAAGACCCTCTCAACAGGAATTACATGACTCCAGGCTGGAGGCTGCAGAACGCTTAACTTCACACCTTACTATCATTTCCGATTGGGGTAAAAGGAACCTTGTGTCCTTCAATGCCTAAAAAACCCAATTTCTCCACCAATCAACTCGACACAATCTTCCAAACACCTATCCCCTATTCTTCGACAACACTCAGCTGTCACCATCTTCAACATTAAACATCCTCGGTCTATCCTTAAATCAAAATCTTAACTGGAAACTTCACATCTCTTCTCTCACTAAATAAGCTTCATCGAGGTTGGGCGTTCTGTATCGTCTCCGCCAGTTCTTCTCCCCCGCACAGTTGCTATACATATACAGGGGCCTTGTCCGCCCTCGTATGGAGTATGCATCTCACGTGTGGGGGGGCTCCACTCACACAGCTCTCTTGGACAGAGTGGAGTCTAAGGCTCTCCGTCTCATAAGCTCTCCTCCTCTTACTGATAGTCTTCTACCTCTTAATTTCCGCCGCCATGGTGCCTCTCTTTCTATCTTCTATCGATATTTTCATGCTGACTGCTCTTCTGAACTTTCTAACTGCATGCCTCCCCCCCCTCCCGCGGCCCCGCTGCACGCGACTTTCTACTCATGCTCATCCCTATACTGTCCAAACCCCTTATGCCAGAGTTAACCAGCATCTTCACTTTTTCATCCCTCACGCTGGTAAACTCTGGAACAATCTTCCTTCTTCTGTATTTCCTCCTGCCTACGACTTGAACTCTTTCAAGAGAAGGGTATCTGGACACCTCTCCTCCCGAAATTGACCTCTCTTTCGGCCACCTCTTTAGATCCTTTTTGTGAGCAGCGAGTAGCGGACTTTTTTTTATTATTGTTTACTTTTTTTGTGCCCTTGAGCCGTCTCCTTTATATATATATATATATATATATATATATATATATATATATATATATATATATATATATATATATATATATATATATATATATATATATATATAAAAAAATGGTTAAGGCATATTTGTGAAGTAGAAAACAACGTACATTTACTTCTCATACACCACACAGTCATGGACAGAAAGCTGTTATAATAAACTAAGCAAGGTAGAAAACCCCTGTTTTGATTATGCTCTGAGAAGAGGCACCCACCGCCACTTGAGAGCGAGCGAGGATGTGTGTGTGTGTGTGTGTGTGTGTGTGTGTGTGTGTGTGTGTGTGTGTGTGTGTGTGTGTGTGTGTGTGTGTGTGTGTGTGTGTGTGTTTTTAAGACTCCAGCGCATGCACACAACGATGTTTCATTTCCTTCTTATGTCGCAATTCCTCCTGCTACACCGGCACTCCGGCACTCCGGAAGTCGCTGGCTTTTCATCATAAGATTAGGGCGTGCCCGGGCAGGGCATTCATTGACATTTACACTATTTTTCGGTAAAAAACAAAACAAAAAAACATGTAAATACTTAATGCAATTACGTAGAAAATCCCTCTTTTACTTTTCCATTTTCTTTTAAAGTGGGGCTGTCTCAGATTAGCTGCCCCTAGCTGCATTATAATAATTGGCGGACCGTGGAACCGCATGGCCGTGAAGGCGTGGCCATAGGTATTTATCTGGCCAGGTCAGTAACTGAGGTGCTTGCTAAGCACAAAATGGAGATGGTAGGCCCGAACACACCCTGGGGAGGCGGTGGCGGGGTGGTCAGCCTGCGGGCGTAGTGAGCCCGTGGACCTAGGTTCGAGTCCCACCAAAACACGCGGAAGTTTCAAAACCATCGCCGAGTATCGGAAGATTACCCACATGCAGCCCATATTTGTTATCAACCCTAACCTCTGCAACTTCAATCAAAAGGAGCACCTTGGAGCAGCATAGGCCAAGCGCGAGTCATATAACAAGTCAGCCAACGCGCTGGGGTCCTCGAAGAGACCACTGAAGAAAGTCTACCGGTGCCACAGCAAGCACCACAAAAAGAAGAGTGAAAAAAAAAAATCTCGAAGGAAGAGAAATCTCCGCTGAGAAAACAGCGCTTCAGATCTCGATGGCTGCTGGCAACTCGAACAACTCCAGGCTCTAGAATAACCCTACTTATCTTCGTGCGATTAGAAAATATTGTAGAATGATGGGGCAGGATAATGAATTGTCCACCACTTTCCCAATTTTTCACTCTTGGGAAATTTTTAGTTGAATGCTTAACTAGGGCCACAATACATATGTAGTGTGTGTTTGTTTGTGTGTGTGTGTGTGTGTGTGTGTGTGTGTGTGTGTGTGTGTGTGTGTGTGTGTGTGTGTGTGTGTGTGTGTGTGTGTGTGTGTGTGTGTGTGTCATTCTACTTGTGTTAATCATTATACTACTATTTACTGTCATGCCACTTTTTCATTATTAGTCGCTTCTTAAGAAAGTCTGCATTTCTTTTTGAACATGAATTTAATTTTAACTATTATTATTATTATTATTATTATTATTATTATTATTATTATTATTATTATTATTATTATTAGCATTATCATTATTATTATAGGCCAAGGATGTCAGCCTATTTAGAGAGTTCGTGGAACTATATACCCAGTAAGGGTCCCAGAGGGGGGAACACTGGCCTTAGGAAAGAGCAAGTCCCCGTAGTAAAAACTATTAACTCTGTTCTTTAGTAATTGCAGGTTTTCAGCTTTAACAATATCATCTGGAAGCTGTTTCCACAATTTAGTTATATACATGGAACAAAGCCTCTAGAAAATTGGGAAGTATTAAAACGTACAGCTGAAAAGTCAAATCATTAAGATTTGAAACAAACCTAGTGAAACGAGACTGAAGAAAAGATGGAGGAAATTTTGAATGTAAAGGATGGTTATGATTGTTAAAGATCTTATGCAACAGAGTTAGAAAGCCAACAATGCGGCGATGTTCAAGATTAATATTTAGATTATGTAGAAAAAAACTTGATCTGATTAAACGACCGGTCCAGGAGCTTTATATGGGAGTCTGCAGCAGAGAGAAAAACAAGGGAGGAGTACTCAAAATGTGGCAACAGACCGAAAGTGAGACTCAAATGTTAGTTTAGAGCTTTAGAGTTAGAGTTTAGAGTTAGTTTAGTGACCTTAGACTCTAAACTTTAGAGTCTAACGTCACCCCCAATAGCTTTAAAGACTTACAGTTCTTAATCACAGAATTGTTGATAGCAATTTCGGGGTGGCTAATAATGAGATCCTGGGATTTCAAAGGATTCATCTTCATCCCCCAGTGACTACACCAAGAGTAAATTATGGGGGCATCCTCTTCCAAAACATTGGCTGTTGATACCCTGTGTTGGGGGAAGGAGATGGTAGTATAAGGTGATGTGTCATCAGCATATGCTCACATTTTAGAGGACATGCCACCCCACATATCACTATTAAATAAAATAAATAACAAAGGCCCCAAGACACTGCCTTGAGGAAGACAGGAATTCATCGAGGTAAAATCACTAAAAGAACCATCAACAATAAACATAAACGCAGGGACAGGCGTATGGACTTCGCCTTTGTATGTAGGGATACGTAGGGACTCTTCGTGACATCGGTAGAGATATTGGGACCAAAAAATAGTTATGGATTGGCAACACTAACATAAACACACACACACACACACACACACACACACGCGCGCGCGCAGATGCAGAAGAGAGAGAGAGAGAGAGAGAGAGAGAGAGAGAGAGAGAGAGAGAGAGAGAATGTCATTTAATATTCATTCAGGTTTGGAAAACTTTAGAAGAATTTGCTATTCTTTTGAAGGGTACATTTTTCACTGCAACTTTGAGGCGATTTTTCAGAGTGGAAGGATTTCATGGACTAAGATTTTGGAGAGAGATAGACACGTATAGAGGGAAAGAAAGTGTGTGTGTGTGTGTGTGTGTGTGTGTGTGTGTGAGAGAGAGAGAGAGAGAGAGAGAGAGAGAGAGAGAGAGAGAGAGAGAGCGCAAAGTAGAAGGAACATGAGTAAAATAGAAGGGAGGGGGAGGAGCATGGTTTGGAAGGGGGAGAGGAGGAGGAGGAGGAGGAGGAGGAGGAGGAGGACAAGTAGGAGGGGGAGGAGGAGGAGGAGGAGGAGGTAGCGGAAGCGGAAGCTGAAGAAGAGGAGGAGGAGAAGAAAAATAAGCAAAGGGAGAAGAGACTGAGAAGAAGCATAAGAAGAAAACTAGAAAAAAAAGAGAAGTAAAAGGAGGTGAATGAAATAGAAAAATAAGATGGTAGTGAAGAAAACGAGGGTATTGCAGAAGGAACAGAAAAGTGTGTGTGTGTGTGTGTGTGTGTGTGTGTGTGTGTGTGTGTGTGTGTGTGTGTGTGTGTGTGTGTGTGTGTGTGTGTGTGTGTGTTTAATGTATTATCCCTTTGACGAGCTATACGAATAAATTTGAAGCTACATATAATAAGTATAATTATGGAACCATCACCTGTAGAATGCAAGATAATATTTATCCCTTAAAACTCTTCCCTCGATTGTTTCAGATTTAATAAACTAACTAACTAATTAACGTCGCTAATGAACTTACTCCCAAATTATAACGTAAATGATATATTACTATTTTTTTTTCTGAAACAATCGAGGGAAGAGTTTTAAGGGATAAGTATTATCTTGTGATTATGTCCTTTGTTTGTTGGACTATCTGTGTAAATATAACCGTGCATATTAGATCCTTTCACTCAGTTTGTCTGTTTATATTTCTTTGCTCATCTGTGTATCTACCTACCAACCTCTATCTCCTTTTTGTCTCTTCAATAATTCCGAAAAAAAAGTTGAGGAGGATTCGTTGCTTAAATTACAGGCTCACGGAGTAGAGGGTAAAGTTTTGAACTGGATCAAGGCGTGGCTTAGCAATAGGAAGCAAAGAGTGCAAATCAATGGTACAAGATCTGACTGGGGATGTGTTACGAGTGGGGTCCCACAAGGTTCGGTATTAGGTCCACTTTTATTTATTTTTTATATCAATGACTTAGATACAGGAATTAGTAGTGATGTCAGTAAGTTTGCAAATGATACCAAGATCGATAGAGTAATTGAGTCGGATCAGGACGCTAGTATTTTCCAGGATGAACTAAACAGATTGTATGACTGGGCGGATAAATGTCAGATGGAGTTCAATGTAGGGAAGTGCAGTATTCTGAGTGTAGGTAGGAACAACCCCTCTCATAAGTATTGCTTAAATGACACTCTCACAAGCAGATCTGGGTGCGAGAATTTTAGGGGTCTTAGTGAGCTCTGATCTCCGTCCAAGGGCACAATGCATTCAAGCTAGAAATCGAGCAAATAGGGTACTGGGATTTATTTCAAGGAGAGAAGGCAACAGAAGCGCCGAAGTTATTAGTTAGACCTCATCTTGACAATGCGGCTCAGTTCTGGTCACCTTACTATAGAATGGATATCAAAATGTTAGAATCGGTGCAGAGGAGGATAACTATGATGATTCAGGGGTTGATAAACTTGCCATACGAGGAAAAACTCCAACAGTTAAACTTGCATTCTCTAGAAAGGCGAAAGGTTTATAAATGGATGAAGGGCTTTAGTAAGGGGGATATTCATAAGGTTTTGTTGGTAAGAGAACCGGGTAGGACACGAAGTAATGGGTTTAAACTGGATACATTCAGATTCAACAGGGACATTGGCAAAAATTTACTAACAGGGTGGTGGATGAGTGGAATAGGCTTAGCAGTCATGTGGTGAGTGCCAATACAATTGTCACATTCAAAAATAGATTAGATAAATTCATGGACAGCGATATTAGGTGGGGTTAGATACACGGGAACTTAGGCTCAAAGGAGCTGCCTGGTACAGGCCTACCGGCCTTTTGCAGACTCCTACGTTCTTATGTTCTTATGATTCATACTTTTTAGTAAAAAGAAAAAAAAATATATATATATATATATATATATATATATATATATATATATATATATATATATATATATATATATATATATATATATATACACGTACATATATAACATAAGTAAGTTTTTCACGTAAGCACCAATTTTTTTAATGTAACACGGATAAAATAAAATAAAAGCATTCAAATAAAACGAAATCCGCTACATTACTGACGACATGAAAGAAAAAAAAAAGAAGGGGGGAAAAATCCACTTAAACCAATTTCCTGTTGAGTAACAAAGATTTTTGCTTTACTTCTATTTTTTTTCCTCAGTTGTCTTTCATTTTTCCTCTTCCGGCTTACATCAAAAAGTCTAAACTCAAAATATTTCTACGATAAATAAATAAACAAATAAATAAATAAATAATACAAATATAAAGAGAAACAAACACATTCTTTTTATCTATCATAGAGTTTGTTTTACATCTCTCTCTCTCTCTCTCTCTCTCTCTCTCTCTCTCTCTCTCTCTCTCTCTCTCTCTCTCTCTCTCTCTCTCTCTCTCTCAACACTTGCAGTCATCAGTTATTCATAAGGACGCGGCCCCTTGATAGCAATACATCGTCTATTCCTCACACGACAGACGAGGCTTCCAAACTTTCACCAAGACTCCCTCGCTTTTACCGCCCTAGCTTAACGCATCTCAGGTGGAGAGAGAGAGAGAGAGAGAGAGAGAGAGAGAGAGAGAGAGAGAGAGAGGTGGAGGGGGTGGGGTGAATATAATAGGGATAGTCAAGGTGTAGTGTGTAGTAAAAAAATGGGAGGCATTTGAGTGCTTACTAATGTTATCGTGGGATGCTGGCGGTGGTGGTATTGTATTTTTGTGTGGTGTAGAGGAGTGGGGTAAACTATACATATTATTTTCTCTATTTTTTTCAGTCGCTATTAGTTTTTAGACCTATCTTACTTGTTTTCATTTATCAATATATCCATCTGTGTGTGTACTTGAGGAAACAAAAAAAAATGTTAACTGCGGTAAAGCGGATGTCCCGCGAAAAATCGGTTATTACCCACCACACGTGACAGAAATGAGCATCGCAGGCACGCGCAGCTATTCCGATTGCCCTTCACTTTACCCTACCTAATTTGTTTTTTATCTTCCCTGATTCATATACTTGCCTACTTCATTATGAAGAGATGAAAATTATTTAAAGAATATCAACCAGATGATTGGAAGAAATTTACCATTCTCTCTCTCTCTCTCTCTCTCTCTCTCTCTCTCCCACACACACACACACACACACACTCAAACAAACACATGCGCGCGACCTCACACTCACAGAAAAAAAGAAATCACTCCACTCATAACCACAACTCACCACCAATCTTAAAATCTATGAACCTGAACAAGTTGATTCAAGGTACACAGCTATGCACATCTTGATTTCCACTAGATCTAGTTTTTAGTCAGAAATTAAATTCAATAGTAGGTTTTAGCAAAATGTTACTTTGGGAATCACTATAGTCTATCGATTCTGACTTGAGCCCTGTGGCTTGGCCCCGGGAACCCCCCCATTGTTTAAACATTTAGCGATGACCTGTGGATGGCGATCGTCGATGTAGCGGCAGTATATATCAGGTCTCTTGGTGGTCTTAAAGGCTTCTTCCTCTATGCAGCCCATGAAGAAGTTAGCTTCCCTGGATGTGGAATCATTATTTACGAACGTCCCTGTCGACCGAACCATCGAATACATCTTGCAACGAGTTTATCATAATGACGACACCCCGAGCCTAGACATCCCTGAGCCAACGCTACGCAGCCTTCTTGAGTGCTGCACAAAAGAGGCACCATTCACCTGCCCTAGAGGTAACAAGTATCAACAAGTGGATGGTGTCGCCATGGGCTCCCCGCTGGGAGTCCTGATGGCGAATTTCTTCATGGGCTGCATAGAGGAAGAAGCCTTTAAGACCACCAAGAGACCTGATATATACTGCCGCTACATCAACGACATTTTCATCAAAACCACAAGCACCGAGGACGCCGAACATCTCAGCAGACTCCTTCAAGAATTATCCGGATTAAACTTCACCATCGAGCATAGCACCAACGGATCCATGCCTTTCCTGGATATCCTCGTCAAGCAAGATCAAGACGCCTTCAACACTGCTGTCTACGTGAAGGCTACTAACTCAGGTCACTGTCTCAATGGAAGGAGCGAGTGCCCCAAACGCTACAAAGACTCCACCATAGGGGCCTACATCCGGAGAGCACTCACCCACTGTAGTAACTGGCAGCAAGTCCACCATGAAATAGATCGGTCTACCCATGTACTACTCAACAACGGTTTTGACAAAGCAGACATCTACAGGCAAACCAAGAAAATAATGGATCAATGGCACGCTACAACCAACAACACAACCGAGGAGATAAATAACATCAATATTTACTACAAATCACACCTCTACTGCGCATAAAGAAGATGAAAGAATAATGAAACAAATCATAAGAAGAAACATCACACCAACAAACCCCGAGAAGAAACACAACATCGTCATATACTACAAGAGCAAGAAAACAAGCCACCTAATTATGAGAAACAGCCCCCAAGAAAAAAAGCCGCCAACCCAGGAGTCGCATGTCGTTTATAGGTTTATTTGTAAACGAGGGATCTGCGAAGCCCTCCCCTCAACCTACATCGGCATGACAACGATGAAGCTGAGCAGGCGAATGAACTACCACTTGACATCCAGAGCCCCGCGCCAACACCTACTACAGAAACACAATACAGTGCTAACAAGGAAAATTTTAGAAGAAAACACAGACATAATCGCAAGATGTCCCGACGAACGACGCCTCCCTATTCTAGAAGCCCTCAACATCAAAGAAATGGAGCCCAACTTAAACAAGCAGGCCCTAGATCTACAGGCTCTCCCAAGTATGCGCAGGAGTGCTGCGCACCAGCCTAACCAATCAGCAGCCGGTGCGCAACACGGGGAGGGAGACGACACGCCCTAAATACCGGGCACCCGGCGAACACCAGCCATTCTCTCTCCACCAGCGAGCAGAAAACTACTCCTGCACCGAACACTTCAAGCCACTGAAGAAGGGTTAAGAAACCCGAAATCGCGATCTGGCAACAAAGATGACCACTTCCGGTGAAGTCATCACCAAATTGACAAAAGAGAATAGGACTATTATCCGAGTATGAGAATTTTCTTATTAAATTAGTCAACACTTAACTGACTATCATATATATATATATATATATATATATATATATATATATATATATATATATATATATATATATATATATATATATATATATATATATATATATATATATATATATATATATATATATATATATATATATATATATATATATATATATATATATATATATATATATATATATATATATATATATATATATATATATATATATATATATATATATATATATATATATATATATATATATATATATATATATATATATATATATATATATAGACTTCACAACTAGTTGACGGGAAATCTCTTCAGTCTTGGCGTCATGTAAGGGCCGATTGTTATATGACTTTCACTGCGACAACTCAAACACACTCTGCGTTCTCTGAATTTATGGAAACAGGACGAAATCTTCAAGTTTTAGTGCATACAAGCAGGCAGGAGTGTCTCTAGAGTGATTTGGTCGAGGATTCAAGGTAACTTATATAAAATAGCACCATGCGTGCACTTTGAAAACGTTGTGTAAAAATGGCAAATTTGTAACTTTAGGTTGAAATCTTTACGTAAAATGAATGATAACTGTAGGATAGTGAAGTCCACAGTTTTACGTATTAGGAAACAAGAAATGTACGTTTAGTTAGTGCCTACATGGCAACTCAGCTCGTCGGGTTCTTCCCGGGGACGCAGGCCGACCTGACCGGGCCAAGGCAGAGGAGAAGGAGGACGACGAGGTGATCTTGGCCCAGCTTGCCAGGGAGCTGGCCGACGACCAGCCGGACCCCGACGGACGAGTTGCTCGCCGCGGTCGGCAACTACGCCGGCTACCTGGCCAGGAAGGTCCAGGCCAACTCTCTGGTGCTTCAGGCCGAGTGCCAGGAGCTTGCCCAGCAGGAGGAGATGAAGATTACCGTGGAGCTCGAGAGGGCGACCCGCCCTCTGTGATGTTCGACGCCCTGGTCGAGCTGGTCGACAGGGAGAGCTGGAGACGGGCCGGGCGGTCCTGAGGCCATCTCCCAATGGCCCACATGGCGTCCTTCGGGATGTCGTTGGGACTCCCTGATGCAGGGAGGACAAGAAGGAGCGCAGGTTGAGGTTCCTCCTTGCCATGCGCCACAGGGACGGGTTCAGGCACCTCCTGGAGTTCCTGGCGGCCTCAGACCCGACCTTGCAGGGGTACAGGTGCCAGGAGGCACAACCTGGCCAACACCATCTTGCCGCACATCAGCAGGTCCCTCTTCAACTGTTTCGGTGCTAATTTCTCCAAGGACGTGACCTCAGAAGCGAGGAAGAACAAGGCCTTGAAGCAGCCGACCGGCAGGAAGAGGAGCAGTATCGAGGAGGGCAGGAAGGAGACGGCGAGGAACAGGGACGTGTACAAGTCCAGGAAACTGACCGTCATAGGCCAAAAGGCTAAAGTGATTGTTCAGGACGAGGGCCAGATAGCCGGCAAGACGTGCTGCGGCAATAGTGACATCGGAATTCAACCAAAATAAGTTGTGATTGTATATAGAAAATGAATATTTTGCTTTTGTTGAGTAAAATTAAGATGTTTCTGCATGCTTTCCTCAAGTATTAAGTTTCTAATGTGAAAATTAAGTGATTTATTAGATGTTAAAACTTACGTAAAAATGCACTAAATAAAAAAAAATAAGTAGCTATTTCTGCACAAAAAACTTATAAGATATGCTAAATATTGCTATTGATTCTGAAAATATAAGTGATTATCTCTGCATTTGGTGATGTTTGTGCATCTAGCGTAAAATCTGAGGATTTTATAGCCTTTTAAGTTTTGTTATACTTATATAAAAAACAATTAATCGATTTTATTAGGAACGACTTTGAATTTTTTGATACCGCTGCTCATGGAGACTCATATATGCCTAAGGGAGGTGCCTGTTTTAGTTTCAGGTCGCTAGCTGCTTTGGTTTTGAAAATATTTAAATTTTAAATTTTTGAAAATCGGCCCCCTGCGAATCGGCCCCGCGCCCCGTTTCCCGTCAAGAGATTGTGAAGTCTATGTATATATATATATATATATATATATATATATATATATATATATATATATATTTCCGATTTGCCTATAGCGCCAGAAGGCTTTTTTTATGGGGCTTATTTTTTGGCCGAAGTCCGTTTGTAGCACAGACAAGTGTTTTATACTGACGCCATTCTTGCTTCGCTTATGCTTCCCCAGAGCTTTTCTTAATCCTCGTAAAGAGTTTTGGTAGAGACAGGGTTGAAAAGTGGTCATCAGGACAGCATGTGGGTAGTCTTGAGCCGCTCACAGATGACAGAAAATAGTCAGCTTAAAGCGGCGGGCACGACTAGAAATCGGTCCTTCAGGATACGAAACCCGTATAGTGACCATTCAGCCACTTCCCTCCCATATTCTGCGACGATTTTTTTTTAATATACTCTATAACCGTCACCGTTATCCTCAATTTTGAAGGAAGAGGAGGGAGAGGAGACGACTGAAGGAGCTAATGATGAAAGTCAACCAGACAGGAAATAACCATTACCATACCAACACCACTATCACCTCCTCCTCCTTTTCAGAGCCTGCAACTCCACTAAGATCTAAACTGCGATATGTCAAGAAGTAGGAAGAAGAAATAGAGGAGGATGGAAAGGGTGAGGAGGAGGAAGAGCAGGAAGAATATTATAAGTAGTATTTGTAAAAAACAGAGAAAAGGAAGAGGAGAGCCTTGATGTGATTGTTATACGTAAAAAGTTATGGATGCGAAGTGAAGGGAAGAAAGTTAGAGGTGGAAGATGTGGAATGATAGTGAGGGAAGAATGGTGGTAGGGGGTTGAGATACAAAGGTGGGATTGTGAAGTGAAGGGGGCGACGAGGGAGGAAGTTGAGAATGCGAAAGAGGAGTAGAAGAAAGATAGTAAAAGCAGACGGAACAGAAGAATAGGAAGGAAGGGAACGGTGAAAAAATAACAAAGGTGGGAAAAAAATAGACACTGGAGAAATAAGAGAAAGAATGATACGGAACAGTTTGTCAAAGAGGAAGGAAAAAGTGTAACATGGATGATTTTAATGTCAAAAGGAAGTGGCTATGACTAAGATATGGCAACATGATGAGAAGCAAAAGTTCATGGGTTGATGGTAACAGGAAGCGCGCGCGGACACACACACACACACACACAACGGGCTGGGATATACTTCAAGCCCCTCCATGCAAGCCTACCGGCGCCATGGGCGGAAACGTAAACACACACACACACACACACACACACACACACAATGGGTAAAGATTGGGGAGCAGTCTCACCTTTAATATAGTTACTCTTCCCAGCACAAGTAAAATCAAGGGAAGCAGGAGCAACGCTTGGCCGTGGAAACAAAGTGTGTCATTAAAGCTGGAAAACTTTGCCCATGTCATTAAAGGGACCGTGACTAAGAGGGAAAGTATATCATTGTCTTACCGCTATTACAAAGGATGATGAAAATGCAAATAATGATAATATATCCTACAAAATAATCGCCCTAATGGCCTAGTAGGAGTTTATTACCTAAGCAAAAAAAGACGAAAAGTACGTAATAAATTGATTAATCGCATCCGCATTAATAATTATGTAATTTATGTCACTAGTCTGTCTTAATTTCACATGCGCTGAAAAACAAAAGCATTCACAAAAAAAAAAAAAACACACGCAAACACGCACAAAGCCAAGCAGAAAAACATGTAATCAACATATAAAACAAACAGACTTCTGAAATGCATATACATAATGACTCCTCCCCTCCTTCCATCCTTCCCTTGCCACACCTCTCCTAGTTTCACATCAACTCACCTCACTCACAACGCACTCGTTCATCTCTCTCTCTCTCTCTCTCTCTCTCTCTCTCTCTCTCTCTCTCTCTCTCTCTCTCTCTCTCTCTCTCTCTCTCACACACACACACACACACACACACAACGCGAGCGAATAGGAAAATACATACACACGCACTCACACAAGTACACACGCACCTCCCTAAACACACACACACACACACACACACACACACACATACACACGGGCCATTACCGCTCATCGTAGACGTCTTTACAGTGTAGTAATTTCCGAGAAGAGTTTATTAATGTCTAGAATAACCCATTAAGATGCCAATCTGTGTGTGTGTGTGTGTGTGTGTGTGTGTGTGTGTGTGTGTGTGTGTGTGTGTGTGAATGAGGTACAGAATAAATATGATAAAGGAAAGATAGTGAAACAAAAGATGAGAAGAGAAGGAGGAGTAGGAGGAGAGAGGAAGATGAAGATAGGAGGAGTAGGAGGAGGTGGAAGAGGAAGATGAGGAAGAGGAGGAGGAGGAGGAGGAGGAAAACGAGCAGAAAGAGGAGGAGGACGAGGAGGGGGACGACGAAGACGAGTTTAATAAGCTAACAATGGTGAGCTGCAAGGGTAAAAATAATTTAGAGAAGGTGAAGATAAAAAGGGAGGTCAGACGAGGAGGAGGAAGAACCTAAGAAAACTGTGATTTCCCTTCTCTGATTACTTTGAGTTTTGTTATATGTTGCATCGTTACTTCTTTCCTTTCCCTTCTTTTTTTTCAGGAGAAAGGTAGAAAGAGGGTGGGTAAAATGAGGTAGCTAGGCGGGCAGGTGCATATTCAGGCAAAGGACCAGGTAGTAAAGTAGGTATATATGTATTCTGACTTTCTGATTTTGGCGTGAAATGAATGAACGATAAAATGGAGCATGAAATGAGGTACGTAGATTGCACGGGAGAAGGTACAAAAATTAGGACGGGCAGAGGAAAGAGAGTGATGAACATAAATACGAGGGCACAGGAAAAGAAAGGACGAGATGTTAGGTTGGTAAAGGGACCGAGTCGTGTAGTGGGGACGACCGAGGGAAAAGGGAGGAGGTCGAGAGGGGTGTGTGGGGTGGAGAGGGTTAGATAGGATGAAAGAAGCTGGGGATGGAAGGAGGGGAGGAGGCAGGGATAGAGAGAAGGATTTAACGATAAAGCTCCTGGGATTTGAGCACGGGATAATATTGGCTTTGGGCTGTAGCAGTAATGGAGTGAAGAAAGTGAGGGGTTGGGATGGGCTGGGGAGACAGGCTGTAGCGGGCCACTCACCTGCCGCTTTGCTTACCTGTGTATGCAATCAACGCACAGAACATTCTTTTACAAAATTTTGTGGGGATTTTCTTTCGGAATAATGATGACTAGAATTAAAGGCACACACACACATACACACACTACTCCTCCTATCTTCCTCCTCCCCCTAGTCCCACTCCTCCTCTTCTCATCTTTTGTTTCACTACCTTTCCTTTATCATATTTATTATGTACCTCATTCACACACACACACACACACACACACACACACACACACACACACACACACACACACACACACATTGTTACGCATCATGCATATACGATTGTATCATCATGTTTCCCCCTACATACAAAAAAATATACATCCACAAGCAAAATATACGTAACAATATTTTTTCTACATGAGTCATGACGTAAATTGTGATTTATAAACAAAACCCTTCTTTTCTGATAATTATCTTCACACCAAAGCTCAATCAAGCCAAAATTCTACCTTAGCTTGAAAGGCAATCTTACCCATGAACATGACCCGTTTAAAAATAGGTTTCTTTCAATAGCAACTAAATGAGCGAGTGCCTAATTAATCACGTGGCCGGAGTAAGGCAGATGAATAGCTCTGAGGCAGGAAAGACGACATAGAAAACGCGTCCCTTTTACACATTAAAGGGGATGTCTCAAGCAAATTCAACAGCTACAGCGCTAGGAAAGAGGCATTCACTCCGTTTGGAGGTTCATCACAAAATACATAGATGCAAAAGCAAACAATTGGAAAGAATAAGTTGACAGATGCACTAAGGAACGACAACTAAATAAATTGTTAAACAGGGAAGTAATTGCTCTCATTCCTTGGAATGTTCTATGCATTCTCTATGAGAGGTCTATGTTTCTGACAGCTCTCTTCACTTACGCCGATCATTCGCATCGTCCTCTGACAACCCCATTTCTTCAACTCTTTTCCTGTTCAATCTGTCCACCTTCATGTTGGTCTCAACAACCTTCTACCATTTTTTTCCTACATAATTATATACAATCATCTCTGTGTTACCTTCCTCGAAATCTTCATTTCTTTCATTATCCCACCCATTGAATCATCCTTGATTCTATGATTTTTTGTTACAAGGAAAAAATTTAAGGTGATTAGAACGATCGGAAATAAGAACACAGTAAAGCAAAAGATAAAATGAAAAAAAAATGAAATAGCAAATACGAAAACGGAAAAAAAATATAAAATTAACCAGTCAAAAAACATACCAAAAACAACAACAACAAAAAAAAAAAAACCATAGGATAAACTAAAGAGGAAGTAGGTAGCTACACACAAACATCCATTTAAAGGAAGATGCAAGAGGCACTAAACACACACACACTCACACACACACACACACACACACACACACACACACACACACACACACACACACACAGTCAGTCTCTCTCTCACACACACACACACACACACACACACACACACACACACACACACACACACACACACACACACACACACACACACACACACACACACACACACACACAGTACCAGGCCAGGGCATCACCTGACTTAACCTCTTCATTTACGTGCCTCCAGAGCCTATTAGCGCCTCGTCTTGGTGTTTACGCTCAAATAAACCCAACTTTACATGCGGCCGCTCCTGGATGAGACATAAACACGAAGCAGGTAACGCCGGGCGATGGTAAGGTGTGTCTGGTCTGAGTTAATACCTGCGTTAAGTCTATTTTTGAGAGAGAGAGAGAGAGAGAGAGAGAGAGAGAGAGAGAGAGAGAGAGAGAGAGAGAGAGAGAGAGAGAGAGAAACTTATTTCCTCTCGTACAGGCAAAATAGCTAAAGTTTTTGTTTCTCTATCAGGAACAAGAGAGGCGTAGGAAGCAACTCTCTCTCTCTCTCTCTCTCTCTCTCTCTCTCTCTCTCTCTCTCTCTCTCTCTCTCTCTCTCTCTCTCTCTTTTATTTCAGAACCTGAGATGGTAGGTTAATGTGAAATATAACGGTGAATAAAGGGAACTAAAAGAACAATCATTAACTAAAAAAGAAATATAAATTTTCAAAGGAAGCTTTATCAGGTTCCCCCATCCTCCTCTTTGGAATCCAAGCTCGCGATGAGAGGAAACGGAAGAGAAGGAGGAAGAGGAGGACGAGTCGGAGGAAGATGTAAAGGAGGCGAAGAGGAGGAAAAGAAAGAAGAAAAGAAGAAGAAGAAGAAGAAGAAGAAGAAAAAGAAGAAGAAGAAGAGGAAAAAGAAGAAGAAGAAGAAGGAAAAAAAACAAAAACGAGAAACGACGTGGAGAATGAAAATGGAGAGAGAGGTATTTTTGACGAGATATAAAGAAAGGGAAAGAGGATGGAAAAGGAGAGAGGAAAGGATGAGGATGAAGGAAAAGCAGATGCATGAGAAGCTGTAGGTAAGGATATATCTTGTGAAATATAAAACTCCATTACAAATCCAACCAGCCAGACATCTAATACTCGAAGTGGCCGGTGAATTTCTAAGAGAACCTCAGTTAGCAAGGTATGAAGGCAGGCATGTAGGTGGGCGGGTAGGTATGTGTCTAGGAGTGTAGGTGGGTGCGCTGGTGAGTATTTAGGTGAGCAGGTGGGTGCGTGGGAACGTGAGCTTAAGTATTCAGCATTTTCCTGGCTCTTCGGTTCACATCTTGAGATTCATCAAAGGCATACGTCACTGCCGCTTCTGAGTATTCTAATGAAATACCTTTTAGCATCCCTCTCTATCGGTACTGAAAGAGCAGGACGAGGAGCATAAAGAGGGAGGAGGAGGAGGAGGAGGATAGGAGGAGATGATGATACTGGAAGATGAAGAGAGACGAAAGGAGCAGAAAGAGTAGGTACTGGAAGTAGAGGAGAAAAAGAGAGGCGGAGAGGGAGGAAGGAGGTGGAAACGGAGGAGGATGAAGAGAAGGAGGATCATGAGAAGGAGGAGGAGGAGAATGAGAAGGAGGATAATGAGAAGGAGGAGGAGGAGGAGGAGGAGGAGGAGGAGGTTGAAGGTGAAAAAAGTCTTAGTGTATTGTAAAAAGAGGATGAGGAGTCTAATGAGGATGAAACGATGAGAAAATGAGCGATAAATTATATAAGAGGAGGAAAAGAAAATACTGAGGATGAGCATATCGAGGAAGAACAGGAGAACACGACGATATCAAATAGGCGAGGAAGAGGAGATGAAGAACAATGTGGATGATAAAGAAAATAAAATGAATGGAAAAATACGATGAAAACTAATAGTAAAGCAGAAATGATTTGGTAATAAACAGATCGAACGTAAAGTATATATATATATATATATATATATATATATATATATATATATATATATATATATATATATATATATATATATATATATATATATATATATATATATATATATATCATAGAGAATTTTGATAGTTTTAACAAATATTCGTAAATTTCTGTACATCTTTTTTCAGTCTTTCTCCCCTATACTGCATATTATATTTGTTGCTTCATATTCCTCTTTTTTATTATATTTTTTCCTGCCTCCCATTCTATACTCCAAACGTATATTTTTAATCACAATTCTTCGGTTTTTATCTTCCACGGTATACAACTTGCATAAAATTTTGTTATTCACTTTCGAGATAGTACTGTCAGTTTTGAAAGGCGATCACTATTATTTCACTTCGAAGAAAAATGAAAATAGAATTGTCCTGAATATATTTACTGAAACGGAATTTGCATATTACTGAGTTTTCATATTTTTTCCCATCTATTTCTTTTATCGCTGTGTAGAGTCTGTGTCTCCCCCTTCCCCTCTCTCTCTGCCTGCCTGCCTACCTCCATGCCTGCCTGCCTGCTTGCCTGCTTGCTTGCTTGCCTCTCTCTCTCTCTCTCTCTCTCTCTCTCTCTCTCTCTCTCTCACACACAATTTCTTTTCTTCCTTCGCCAAGATGCAAGCGTTTTCTTGTTCTTCATCCCTCTCTTTCCTCGAGACTTATGATGGGATCACACATCCGCGATTTCGCTCTGCGACGGTTGGCGATTTTGAAAATTTCCGAAATCGGCATATGCGCTCGACATCGTAGCGACGTACCTGCGATTAGTCGCAATAGTCGCTCGGTAAAGTTCGCACGACTTGCGAGTGCCGGCCCGTCGCGCGAACATTTTGAACTGTTCAAAAAGTTCGCAGAAGTCTGCGATATTGGCCAAATCGCACGATTATTCGCACGGTTAAGCGAGAGACCATCGCAGTATGCGCTCGCATACCCTCGTCAAACGCAAAGGGTCGCGGTGTATGCCAAGATCTACAGTACCAGGTCTCCTCACTTCCGACGTATTTTCGCAGATGCTGGCGCACTGACGTCACCAGGCTGTTCGAGGGTAGGTTCAACAGGGCCGATGGGGTCAGTCGCTCTTCCAACCTCCGTGCAGTAACAGCTAGCTGGCAGTTGCTCTCAGTTTCTCACTTCTGTCGAGGGGTATCTATCCACAGTGTTTTTCATAAGCGTGTCACAGACTTACGCTTCTACATTATGACAATATGGCTTACTGTGCGGTTAACGGATGTTATTCAAACCAAAGAGAAAATAATCCGAATGTGATTTGTCATCGTTTCCCTGAAAATGAGAAGCTGAGAGAGAGAGAGAGAGAGAGAGAGAGAGAGAGAGAGAGAGAGAGAGAGAGAGAGAGAGAGAGAGAGAGAGAGAGAGATAAAAAAAAAAACACACACACACACACACACACACACACACACACACACACACACACACACACACACACACACACATGTAAGCTAGTAATAAGAATGGAGTAGAGGGTATCTACTCATAGCCACTGACAAGGCACATTATAAGAATCACATATATAAAAAATATGACGTAGGGAGATATACAAAATATTATAGCTGTTATGCGTACATTTGAGTTTGTGAGTACACACACACCACAAACACAATACTACTACTAATAATAATAATGACAGCATCAACATCTGGGGGCAAATATGGGGTATTCTTGAGAGAGAGAGAGAGAGAGAGAGAGAGAGAGAGAGAGAGAGAGAGAGAGAGAGAGAGAGAGAGAGAGAGAGAGAGAGAGAGAGAGA
Organism: Eriocheir sinensis; assembly: GCF_024679095.1. Taxonomy (NCBI): domain Eukaryota; kingdom Metazoa; phylum Arthropoda; class Malacostraca; order Decapoda; family Varunidae; genus Eriocheir; species Eriocheir sinensis. Next base: position 11,341,566 of record NC_066538.1, read on the forward strand.
GAGAGAGAGAACGGCAGCGCCATGAGAGAGAACGGGGAAAATAGAATAGTTTCCCGTCTTCCTCACTGTCTCACAGCCAGCTGACGTCACAGGCAGCGCAGTGGAGGTAAAGTGAGGAGACCTGATACTATAGATCTTGGTGTATGCGAGCGTATAATTATGCGAGCGACTTTGTACATCGTGCGTATGGCAGCGACGCTGCTTCGGAGAGCGAGATGGCAGCGAGCAAGCGGGAGGGTGTGAAAAAACGTTGGCGAGCGATGTTCGCCCGCACTCACACTATCCTGCCACACGCCACTACCCTGCCCGCCTTCAAAATAATAGCCTAGTGTTCATGAATTTATAATAATAGCATATTACTCCTAACTGCTAAATAATAGCTTAGTGTTCATATATGCATAATAATAGAATAGTATTCCTAACTGCTAAATAATAGCTTAGTGTTCATAAATACAAAATAATAGAATAGTATTCCTAAATGCAAAATAATAGCCTGGTTTAACAAAATGCAAAATTATAAGCTAGTGCACACAGTAAAATTATTAGCTAGAGTACACAGTAAAATTATATTGTATTTCTCTTGACTACTTCATGAGCTTGTTAGCACGTTATTACAGACTGTAAAACTCTTTCCACTTACAACTTATTACAGAAGTTGTAGATACGGTATAACATGCAAAAAACCTTACACCATACGAATAAAATCCAATATTCCTCAAAACAACTTACTTTGTTCCCAGGAGATCACGACCCCCAGGTTAAGAACTGCTAAATTAGAAGCAAGAAACAATAAAGCAATATCAGCGACAGCAAGGGAGGGTAGAACGGGTTACTACTTACTTGAAGCACTGGGTGTTTGTTACTAACCGACTATCAAATCTGAATCGACACAAGCAACTGGCGTTGCCGGATGGGGATTATTTTATCATATTGAAAGCCTATAAGGTTGATCAGCCGAAACAATAACCTTAGCGCTAGAGCGTCAGGATATGCAGGGTGCCGAGATCAAATTCTGGTTAGTGTGTGTGTGTGTGTATATATATATATATATATATATATATATATATATATATATATATATATATATATATATATATATATATATATATATATATATATATATATATATATATATATATATATATATATATATATATATATATATATATATATATATATATATACCTCTTCCTTACCTCTAATCCTTCTGCTTACTCTGTCAAACTGTTCTCTCCGTTGGGCTCCTCCGATCATAACCTTATTTCTGTATCCTGTCCTATCGCTCCTGTACATTCTTTGGACCCACCGAAGAGGCGATGCTTCTGGCATTTTGCTTCAGCTCGGTGGGACGACCTGAGGATGTACTTTTCCGATTTCCCGTAGAATGATTACTGCTTCCAGGAGAGAGACCCCTCTGTGTGTGCCCAGCGCATCACAGAGGTGATTGTCTCTGGAATGGAGGCATACAGTCCACGTTCTTTCTCTACTCCTCATGCTAAAAAGCCTTGGTTTAATCATGCTTGTTCTCGTGCTATTTAAGATAGAGAGGCAGCTCACAAAAGGTTCCAGAGCCTTCTAACTTCCGCTAACTTTGACCTTTACATTTCAGCCCGGAATCGTGCCAAATTTATTCTCCGACTTACCAAAACTTCTTTTATCAATAGAAAATGTCAACACCTTGCTCCTTCTAATTCTTCCCGTGACTTCTGGCATCTAGCCAAAAAAATCTCCTCCAATTTCACTTCTTCCTCTTTCCCTCCTCTCCTTAACCCTGACGGCAGCATTACCGTCTCATCTGTCACTAAGGCTGAACTTTTCGCTCAAACTTTCTGTAAGAACTCCACCCTGGACGATTCTGGGCATATTCCCCCTACTCCTCCCCCCTCTGACTCCCTTATGCCTGTTATTAAGATTCTTCCAAATGATGTTTTCTATGCCCTCTCTGGCCTCAACTCTCAGAAGGCTTATGGACCTGATGGAGTGCCTCCTATTGTCCTTAAAAACTGTGCTTCCGTGCTGACACCCTGCCTGGTCAAACTTTTTCGTTTTTGCCTATCAACATCTACCTTTCCTTCCTGCTGGAAGTATGCCTTTGTACAGCTTGTGCCTAAGAAAGGTGACCGTTCCAATCCCTCAAACTACCGCCCTACAGCTTTACTTTCCTGTCCATCTAAAGCTTTTGAATCAATCCTTAACCGGAAGATTCAAAAGTACCTTTCCACTTCTAACCTTCTATCTGATCGCCAGTATGGATTCCGCAAGGGGCGTTCTACTGGCGATCTCCTCTCTTAGCCGTTTCGGTGAAACTTTCTCTGTTGCGCTAGGCATATCGAAAGCCTTCGATAGAGTCTGGCACAAGTCTTTGCTTTCTAAACTGCCCCCTTTCGGATTATATCCCTCTCTCTGTTCCTTTATCTCCAGTTTCGTTTCCGGCCGTTCTATCTCTGCGGTGGAAGACGGTCACTGTTCTTCCCCTAAACCTATCAACAGTGGCGTTCCACAGGGCTCTGTCCTATCACCCACTCTCTTCCTGTTATTCATCAACGATCTTCTTTCCATAACAAACTGTCCTGTCCACTCATACGCCGACGACTCCACTCTGCATTATTCAACTTCTTTCAATAGAAGGCCATCCCAACAGGAAGTACACGACTCCAGACTGGAGGCTTCAGAACGCTTAACCTCAGATCTTGCTATCATTTCCGATTGGGGCAGAAGGAACCTTGTGTCCTTCAATGCCTCAAAAACTCAATTTCTCCACCTATCAACTGGACATAATCTTCCAAACACCTATCCCCTATTCATCGACAACACTCAGCTGTCATCATCTTCAACAGTAAAAATCCTCGGTCTATCCTTAACTCAAAATCTCAACAGGAAACTTCACATCTCCTCTCTCGCTAAATCAGCTTCCTCGAGGTTGGGCGTTCTATATCGTCTCCGCCATTTCTTCTCCCCCGCACAGTTGCTATCCATATACAGGGGCCTTGTCCGCCCTCGTAAGGAGTACGCGTCTCACATGTGGGGGGGCTCCACTCACACAGCTCTTCTTGACAGAGTGGAGTCTAAGGCTCTTCGTCTCATCAGCTCTCCTCCTCCTACTGATAGTCTTCTACCTCTTAAATTCCGCCGCGATGTTGCCTCTCTTTCTATCTTCTATCGATATTCCCACGCTGACTGCTCTTCTGAACTTGCTAACTGCATGCCTCCTCCCTCCCGCGGCCCCTCTGAACACAACTTTCTACTCATGCTCATCCCTATACTGCCCAAACCCCTTATGCAAGAGTTAACCAGCATCTTCACTTTTTCATCGCTCACGCTGGTAAACTCTGGAACAATCTTCCTTCATCTGTATTTCCTCCTGCCTACGACTTGAACTCTTTCAAGAGGAGGGTATCAGGACACCTCTCCTCCCGAAATTGACCTCTCTGTCGGCCACCTCTTTTGATTCTTTTTTTGGGGGGAGCAGCGCGTAACGGGCTTTTTTATTGTTGTTTCCTTTTTTTGTGCCCTTGAGCTGTATCCTTTGTTGTAAAAAAAAAAAAAATAAATAAATAAAAAAAAAAAAAAAAATATATATATATATATATATATATATATATATATATATATATATATATATATATATATATATATATATATATATATATATATAATGTGTTGTGTGTGGGGGATGGATGGTAGAGAGAGCGCGATATTTCCTGCCTATTATGGATCGTACAGCGACGCGCCCTCGACGTTTTCTCGACCATGCGTTCGACGTCGAGCGTCGTCGAACGGTTAGACGAGTGGCGGTCGCGCATAGTCGCCAGGCCCTGCGTTCATCGCGATCCGTCGCAACGGGTTTTATTTTCAAAATTGGGCTCCTCTGCGTACAGTCGCGCGCATTCACGCACGATTCACCTCGACGTCCCTTCGGCTGTCGCCCTCGTGTGCGTATAGGCGAGCGACCCTCCCTCGCCATGTTGCTGTGAGTTGAAACAGAGGCAAACTCGCAGAGACAATAGCGATGCTCCCACGATTTCGTGCATTTTCAAAATCGCCAACCGTCGCAAAGCGAAATCGCAGATGTGTGATCCCAGCATTAAGGGCCCCATACACGCTCAGGCTGCCTTCAGGCCGCCTCACGAAAACAGGACTGTTCAGGCCAAACTGACCGTGTATGGGGTAATGAGGCGGCCTGCGCAGGCCGCCTTGAGGCGGACTGATTCAACCTGTCGCTGCTAGATTTTTTCCATCAGGCCGTCATCCGGTTCAGGCCAGTTTGATCGAGTATGGGCAAAAAAGGCGGCCTTGAGGCCGCTCGTGCCAGTGCAGCACTGACCAACAGAGCGTGAACATGTCGGTTGCACAGAGCAGCACCACCTCTTCCGCTGAAGAGCGTCAGTCTATGATTGAATTCATAGAGATTTACAGGAGCAATCCATGCCTCTGGAAGATAAAATCAAAAGAATACAGCGATAAGGTTAAAAGAAATGCTGCATATGACCTGTTGGTGGAGAAATTAAAGTCAAAAGATGATGGCGCTAATAGAGATGCAGTAACCAAAAAAATAAACAACATAAGAAGCTCCTTCAGGAAAGAATACAAAAAAGTTCTACAATCTACTGGTTCTGATTTCAGTTCCTGCAATAAATTCACGTGTGACCTGCTTTCCTTCTTCCCTAGCCAGTCCTTCGCCCACACTCTCCTCTTTCTCCTCTTCTTCTTTTTCAGTAAAGTAGCTGCTACAGCTGCAACTGCAAGCAATTCTAATTCTTCAGGTACCATAACATCCATCCTCACTCCACTGTTTCGCTCAAAGAACTGAGCGAGGCCTTGAGGCAGGACTGAATAGTTAGTGGGCGAAAAGGCCGCCTTCAGGCCGCCTGAGGTGAAATGGCCTGAAGGCGGCCTGAGCGTGTATGGGGCCCTTTACAGTTTCTTACAGTTCACCTCTCATATCCCCCCGTATTTCTTTAGCTCCCTATTTTGTTCTCTTTCCGATTCATTAGGCATAGTATACATTGGTTTTCTGTATACGTAAGTTGATACATAGTTTATGTTATAAGGTGATGGAAATAGCGATAGCAAGATTTGTGGTTGTAATAATAAGTAAAGTTAAAAGTAAAGTTGGGGTCACCTGCTAAAGCTGCCGAGTCCTCTTCCACATGCCGTGTTCCCTACGCCAGGTCACCTTGACTCAGGTTTCACGTTATCAACATTTTTTACCATCTATATTGTTGAGTTGCTACGTATCACATATAATCAGAATTAGTTAAGTTTTCTGATTTCGAATGTGGTAAAAAATCAGTGGGAGGCTATACTTAAGGAATTGCAGCGAGTTCACAAAAAAATGAGGAAAAATTTTATGCTATACATTTTTGCTATAAATTTATTTTAATCACAAAATGATGTTCATAGTTTTTTTCTTATGGCAAGCGATAATGTATCATGAAGATTATGTTTTTTTTTTTTGTTTGTTTTTCTAAACAGCATGTTGGTATTTAAAAATCTTGAATGAAGAATCCGAGTCGTGTTGCATGTAACTTCACAGCTCAGCCCGCCACCGCCAAGGGAGTAGACTTTGTGTTCTACGGACCTTGAGTGCGATATCATGGTTACCAAAGTTACCCTTCCAGCTTTTCCCAAGTACCCATTTATCGACAAGCGGTAATGGGAGGATAAATAACTTAGATGCGCATACTGTTCGGGTCAGGATTCAAATCCTGGCCCATAAATTCGAAGCTTGGCGGGCTATCCACTTCACCATAGAGGTGTAGTAGTACATAGTAGTACAGTAGTAGTAGAAGTAGTAGTAGTAGTAGTAGTAGTAGTAGTAGTAATATTATTATTATTATTATTATTATTATTATTATTATTATTATTATTAGTAGTAGTAGTAGTAGTAGTAGTAGTAATATTAATAGTAGTAGTAGTATAAGTAGTAGTAATATTAGAAAGTGGTGGTAGTAGTGGTAGTAGTAGTAGCAGTAGTAGTAGTAGTAGTAGCAGTTGTAGTAGTAGTAGTAGTAGTAGTAGTGTGTGTAACTGTGGCTCACCCTTCAACCAAAATCATGTCATGACATGCAAGAGAGGAGGTTTCGTCTGCATGAGACATGATGAAGTAAGAGACGTAACAGCTCAGATGCTGAAAGAAGTCTGCCACGACGTGACTGTGGAACCCATGCTGTTCCCTCTGCAAGGCGAACACCTCGCCTTCGTTCGCTAATGTTTCGAACGAAGCACGAGTGGAAGTTAGCGCCAGAGGATTTTGGACTCGCGGACAAAGGGCATATTTTGACACAAGGATCTTTGATCCCATGGCCCATTACCACAGAGACCTGACCCTTGATGCAGCCCACAGAAGAAACGAACAAAAGAAGAACAGAGCATATGAAGAAAGAATACAGAATGTGGACCAGGGCTCCTTCACCCCGGTAGTATTCACGACGGCAGGAGGGATGGGACCAAGGGCGCAGAGCTTCTACACAAGACTCGCCGAAACACTGGCGGATAAGAAACAACAGCCAAGAAGCAGTGTGGTCGCCTGGATGAGATGCAGGCTGTCCTTCTCCCTCCTGAGGTCAGCCTTGGTCTGCCTGAGAGGAACCAGGTCACCTGCACCCAAAACCACCCGCATTGCCGACCTGGACTTTGAGGCGACGGTGGTTGATAGTCGTATCAACCACAAGCTCTGTTAGCTTAAGAATAATATGTGTAGGAAGGGTTGTAATATTAAATAAAGATGGTTGCCGGCCACAGTCATTGGCGGGGTGGGGCCAATGAATTGCGTTGTGAAAGGATATGAAAGAATATACCGCTCACAACGCAACTCTAATAGATGGAGGCCCGTCTAGCAGAAAAAAAAAGTAGTAGTAGTAGTAGTAGTAGCTGTGGTAGTAGTAGTATTAATAGTAGTAATAGTAGTAGTAGTAGTAGTAGGAGGAGGAGGAGGAGGAAAAGAAGAAGAAGAAAAAAGGCATTTAATAGGGTAATTGAAATATGTAACAATGTCACCCCTTCTCGGCCTGACCAATAGGCGCGCAGCCCATCCAGCTGTTCATCCTTTCTTTTGGGATGGTCGATAAATGGGTACCTGGGTAAGGTAAGATGTGGTAGTCTAGATGTTAGACTGGCACTGTGTCCCGGGTTATATTGGTTCTCACCCCCCGCGGGTTGAAGAGCCAATGGTATGGAGAGGAGCACCAGGGCCACGCGCAGCTAATAACGTATGATCCCATGGTTACCTTACACCCTTTGTACTGCCACTACTACTATTACTACTTCTATTTCTACTACTACTACTACTACTACTACTACTACTACTACTGCTTCTGCTGCTGCTGTTTCTGTTACTACAACTATCATTACCATCAGCACCGATACTACTGCTATTAACACCACAACAACTTATTTACTACCATTAGTAATAACACTCACTTTAACGGTCTCGCTGCTGAAGGTCATTTCCACCACGTCGAGGGAGTAGTCTTTCCTCTTGCCCTCGTCCGTGAAGCTGATGTTCCCTGTCAGCCCCTCCATCTCCACCTGTACCCGAGGGAGAGAACGCTGGTCAAGTTATCTGCTTTATTAACTTTTTGTAGTAAGCTTCAACACACTGGGAAGCTTCAACACACTGGGGAAATCAATGTAATGCTTGAGCACGTTGGGGCACATACCTGTTTAGTTAAACGTTCTGCTGATCTTTCGAAAAAGTCATATTTTATGAATAATTTGTTATTTCTTAATGAGAAAATGTTTCCCACATCTGAGCATGAATATTATTATTAATAACTTATTGTATTAGCTTTTACTAAATCTTCGAGAAGGAAAGGCGGAGCTCCAATGAGATTAGGACGGTATGTTTGTCTCGAAACATCATCATTGAAGCAAAGCTTAGTATTTCCAAGGTACCTCCAGACCTCCCTTGGACCTTTCCCTTGGAACATAATTAGGCATTATATCGTCATTTATGCACAATGAAGTGCTAGTGTATTCTCACTGGCGTAAAATACGTAAATTCCAGTCCCCCTTGACCCGAATATGATGAAAAAATTATAGATATAAACACGTTTACAAGACTTTAATGTAGAAGTGGAGAAATAGGGTGATGTTTTCACGTTGGGTGTCACGTTTAATGACAGCGTAAAATATGTTCTCTAAAGTAAAACGTATGAGCCAGCATTATGTTATCAGAATAAGAATTACATTTTGTTTATTCATAAGTGGAGGTAGAACTGCGAAATGTTCAATTGTTTGAGCTATACGCTTTTCACATGGAGGAAGCGGCAGCACCGCGTGTTCCAACAATCGTCAGTTGAACCGTGGTCACAATGTTGTCAGCTTGTCGTACTCTGCCTCTTTATGTTCGCCGATTTTCGACCCCAAAACTGCTTTCATCACCCAAATAACTGCCTTCATATATGGTTATCGTTTAATTGGTTAATTATTGATGCTTCTTGGCAACAGTTAGGGGCCAGAAACCGGTATATACGCGGCTCATGAGTATGATAATCTGGCAACGGTGACCGTGGACCAACACCTTGTTAATTCGACTTTTCTCATCCATATTTCGTACATGAGGTAAGTACTACATCGATACTCATTTTCTGTGCTGGGCAGGAAGGTTTATATAGAGAAGTTACTCAGATTTCTTGTGCATAGGATGTTTATAACATATGTTCGTTTGCGGGCTTTTTAAACTGCCAACCCACTGTAGTATATATTTTACATGCTTTTAGCCTATTATTAAGGGTTTTAGCCACAAACCCTTACATATAGGGTGCAAAAAGCTATTCCTAGGCAGCTACTGTTCCTGTTATATTGCTTACAATTTAGCAGGCGGCCATATATGACTACAGAGAGCACTGAAGTCAACGACTGTAACCTCATGTAGCCCCGTTATTTTAAAGATTATGTTGCGATCAGGCTGCTTTGTTGAAAATAACACAGTCTGACGAAAATATACGTGGCTTGTATTTTAATTAATAACATTAACCGAAAGCTATAAATCGCAGTGTTTCCAGATGAGAGTGTTTCACGGAAGGTTTTGATCTGGCAAACCTGCAAGGTAGGGAAACGTCGCTTGACCGAGATATGGCCGTAAGATCCGCACGAAAGTTAGACATGCACGTGTACACAAGGGACAGATTATAATTATGACGTTATAGATTATGATCTATTATTTTTATTGCCTGGATGATTCATAACGTGTTTTATTTTGTTTCGTTTTTTTTTCCGAGTTGCTGCACTTTGAATTCGCTCGTTCACTGCACTTTCAGTATAATTTCCGGTCATATGTCCAACAGCTATACTCGGTTTCATTTCATCCATTCATTCACGAGCGTAAGTATTGCACATGGACACTGATAGCTCGTTAAAGAGTGAAAATCAACGTGTCATATATATTTGCCTACTTGTAATGATTTTTAAACTTTTTTTTATTATTATATATGAAGATGAGTGCAAAAACATTCAGGCCTTCTTATATAATTCCAAAACATGCCGATTTACATCGGTAATAGACCACAGAGGCACACGAAGACAAACTTGAACCTAACAGCATAGCCAGAGCATAATCGAACGAGCAATACCTTTTTAATGCCTATGATTTATTTCATTACAGGTACATAAAGAGACAGCTGCCTCAGAAAGTGCAAATAAAAAGCAGCTTCATTATCTATTGCATGTAAATCACATTGGTGATATTCCACATAACATGAAGTATACTTGAATAGGATGTTAGGCTATTTAGAACATCGTCTATGTCTATGTGTACGTGTAAGAAAATATTAGTATACATTTTATTTGCATTGCATACTTAGAGACAGATGTCTTTGTAAGTACCTGAAATTAGATAAACTACAGATATTCAAAGTTCGATTGAGTATGATCTGACTCTAGTGTTTGATACAACCTTGTCTTTCATGTCTTTGTTTGGAATATTATCAATGCAAATCAGCAAATTTGGGATATATTTAAGATGTGATTCAATTTTGTATACATAAACATTCAAATGTATTACATGAAAAAAATATAGCTTGAATATTTACTACACCAGTTGATTTTCACCTAATCACGAAACATCAAAACGCATGTGCCACATTTCATGCCCGTGGATAAACAGATAAAATAAAACCGACTAGAGTGCTTATTCCCGTCTATCTGTTAAGTCTACATTACTATATTCTTTGTGAAATATTGTCATATACATATATTCAAATATTTTTGCACTTATTATTATTTGAAAACCTGTTCAACCATTGTAAATTTGTCATAATAAAACAAAACATGAAATAGTGGGAAAATAAATCGTTAATATGTATAACACTACATATAAACATTTACTATTCATTCATTTATTTAATCTGACCAACGTTGTCCTTGTGCATACATTTACTGAAGGATGACCTTAACTTTATTTGCCCCATTAAAACTTAAAAAAAAGGAATACATTAAACCATATTCCGTGTTTGTGTCTTCCCCATACAAAAGATTAACACAATCATCTGATATAAAATATTCTGCAAAGCCTCTTTTTTATTATTACGCCCTTCTCAGTCAGCATGAAGTGCCTAATTTTATTTTGCATGCACGCCGCCAGTCGCCCCCCCTTTTCTCTCTCTCTCTCTCTCTGAATATATATATATATATATATATATATATATATATATATATATATATATATATATATATATATATATATATATATATATATATATATCAGTGGTGAGCACCGATCACTTTTTTGCTGTTCCGATCCCCGATCATCCGATCAGTTTGGGCAACTGATCCGATTCCGATCATCCGATCATTTTTTAAGTACTGCTGTTCCGATTATAATAATTACTATTTTTTTAAAATAATAATTACCAGAAACACCTATTTAAGGCGTTCTTTAAGTAATAATTTCCAATAAGTAATAACCTAATTATTTGCTTATAATTTTTTTTATTTTTCCTCTTTCTTTTGGTATACAGGACATGGTAAAGAAAAACTGTTATCTTAACTTCTTATTTTAGGCATTTATTTAAGTCTACTCTTTTTATTCAATTTCTGAAAGTATGAAAAAAGGAATTATGTTTGCTATTTTAACTTTTGCTTGAAGTTGATTTAGATTTTTGACAAACGTTTTTCAACTTTTTAATATTTCATCATTGATATCTAGGAAATATTTTTTACTATTCAATAAAAAACGAGCGATAGTGATCATTAATCTCCTATCCTTCCTGATTAAATAGCTTTCTGAATAAAAAAATATTGGTCCATAAATAAATTAGTCACAAGAAGAACATAAGCAATAAGGTTTTGATTTTAAGTGAGCCGGTGTTGTGTCATCTACCATCCACGTATCCTAAGACATCCCATCCTGATCTGCGCATGCGCGGAACCCGATGTTTACAAACTTCAAGAATGACATGGACCCCATAATTCAGATAGCCTACCATTAAATGGAGAGAATCCTAGAAACATGACCATCAGTCAAAAGAGAGTGTAGGTTATCTGATTTATCACCTTTAACGACATACAAGGGGTGTAGGTTATCTCATTTATCACATATACTGACATACAAGGGGTGTAGGTTATCTCATTTATCACCTTTACCAACATACAAGGGGTGTAGGTTATCTCATTTATCACATATACCGAAATACAAGGGGGGCAGGTTATCTCATTTATCACATTTACAGACATACAAGGTTTCAGGTTACCTCATGTATCACATTTACCGACATACAAGGGGTTTAGGTTATCTCATTTTTCACATTTACTGACATACAAAGGTAGGCGGTGGTTGAGTGATTAGCGTGCGGGGCCAGCATTCATCACACCATGGACAATGTCGATTCGAATCCCCACGCTACCACCTGGGATTTTTTAGTCACCGCCGAGTGGCTTAAGACTACTCACAGGCTGTCCAGAAGACCACCAATCATCCCGGATTCTATAAGAAACCGTACAAGCGAATCAAAAATGAGTTCCAGGGGGCAGCAAGAGCCAAGCATAACTACCGCCACTATAAAAATTGCCTGCGCCATGACGGGCTTGGGCCGACCACCAGGCACCTGAAGAAAGCCTACCGGCGCTATAGGCTGAGATGTAAACAAAAAGAAAAAGTTACCTCATTTATCACGTTTACCGACATACAAGGGGTGTAGAGTACCTCATTTATCACATTTACCGACATACAAGGGGTATAGGGAACCTCATTTATCACATTTACCGACATTCAATGGGTGTAGGGTATCTCCTTAATCACATTTACCGAGATACAAGGGGTGTAGGTTATCTCATTTATCACATATACCGACATACAAGGGGGGCAGGTTATCTCATTTATCACATTTACCGACATACAAGGGGTGTAGGTTATCTCATGTATCACATTTACCGACATATAAGGTGTTCAGGTTATCTCATTTATCACATTTACCGACATACAAGGGGTGTAGGTTATCTCATTTATCACATTTACCGACATACAAGGGGTGTAGGTTATCTCATTTATCACATATACCGACATACAAGGGGTTCAGGTTATCTCATTTATCACATTTACCGACATACAAGGGGTTCAGGTTATCTCATTTACCACATTTACCGACATACAAGGGGTGCAGGTTATCTCATTTATCACATTTACCGACATACAAGGGGTGTAGGTTATCTCATTTATCACATTTACCGACATATAAGGGGTGTAGGTTATCTCATTTATCACATTTACCGACATACCTCATATACCTCATTTACTGACATACAAAGGGTGCAAGAAGAAACTTTCATAATTCAAACAATTTTCAAATTCAAAACATACGTCAACATTTACTTTAAAAAAAAAAAAAAAAAAAAACTTAGGTGGAACATATCGCGATAGGCAGTCGACAAAGATACGGTACCGTGACGCAATTCATCCACCCTTTGTACGTAAACAAAACCCGCGCATGCGCAGATTGGATGGGATGTCTTAGGATACGTGGATGGCAGATGACACCACACCGGGTAGGATACGTAGCAATGGGTTTAATTTGGATAAGTTCAGGTTCAACAAAGACATAGGCAAGAATTGGTTTACCAACACTGGTGGATGAGTGGAACAGACGTAGAAGTTATGTGGTGAGCGCCAACACGATAGATACATTCAAGAAGAGGTTAGATAAGTTCTTGGATGGGAGGGGTATGGGGCGTTAGTTTGGTGCCGTGGTCTGGGCGGCATGTTGCGCTGTCTCGCGAGACCTCCTTCCTCCACCTCCTCTTTTTGCGGGGGGCGCCTGACGAGTGGGTCGGGGGGGTTCGAGGGAAGGCAAAGCCCTCCCCCCGGTTAAGAAAGGGGGGGGGTCGAGGCGGGACGAGGCCCCCCCTTTTACCTTGGGTCTTGTTGGTTTCCCGAAAAGGAACTGGCGCTGCCGCCATTAGAGGGTGGTAACACTGCAGCAGAAAATGGATAACTGACAACTGGGGCAGGCCACTCGGTTGCTGGAGTGAGCGGAAGCCCACTACTGCAGCCCACACCACACTGTCGTGGCGTCGTGTAACAAGTCCCGCCAAGCAAATAAAACGACTTTGCGCCTTCGTGTCTCGTTCACGATACCTTACCAGGCTTATGTAAATTAACGATCAATAATTATCGCTTAATTTTATATATAAAGACGCTTATTGAAGTAACTATTTAGCAACGTGTATAAAAATAATTGTAAGAAGTCGGCAGTCACATGTTGCCATGACAACGTTGACCACTTTATTTTCCGTGATCGGTGAACGGAAGTTAGTTTGTGAAGTTCGGATCTTCACAGTCCGATTATCTTTTACAAAGATGATCCAGTCTTTACATTCCGATCGCCAATTGCTGTTCCGATCAGATCGGAAGATCGGACGATCGGATATATATATATATATATATATATATATATATATATATATATATATATATATATATATATATATATATATATATATATATATATATATATATATATATATATATATATATATATATATATATATATATATATATATATATATATATATATATATATATATATATATATATATATATATATATATATATATATATATATATATATATATATATATATATATATATATATATATATATATATATATATATATATATATATATATATATATATATATATATATATATATATATATATATATATATATCACGAAACTGTCATTAACCGACAGAAAAACTTCTCAATTATTATATATATATATATATATATATATATATATATATATATATATATATATATATATATATAGATATATATATTTTTTTTTTAACGTCGTTGCCTGTTGCGCCGGTTGTTCCTGGTGGGGCCTGATGGTCGGCCCAAGGCTTCTTCCAGGTGGGGCCTGATGGTTGGCCCAGCCCGTTCTGGCGCAGGCGAGTGTTTATAGTGGCGCCATCTTGCATTGGCTCATGCTGTCCCCCGGAACTCGTTCTTGATGCGCTTGGACGGCTTCCTCTAGAGTCCGGGTTGATGGGTGGTCTTCAGGAAAGCATGTGGGTAGTTTTAAGCCACTCGGCGGTGACTGAAAAATCCGAGTGGTAGCGTGGAGATTCGAACCCGCGTCGTCCATCACGCGGTGAATGTGGGCCCAGTACGCTACCAGTTCGGCCACCGCCTACCCTCTCTCTCTCTCTCTCTCTCTCTCTCTCTCTCTCTCTCTATATATATATATATATATATATATATATATATATATATATATATATATATATATATATATATATATATATACACATCTATCTCTCTATCTATCTATTTATATATATATATATATATATATATATATATATATATATATATATATATATATATATTTTTGGTACATGTGGCCTATAGCGCCGGTAGGCTATTACGTTGGGGCCTGATGGTTAGTCCTAGGCAATTGTTTATAGTGGAGCCATTATTACTGGCTCATGCTGCCCCCCGGAGCTCATTCTTGATTTCACTTGCGCTGCACTGATTCTTCTAGAGTCCGGGTTGATGGGTGGTCTTAAGGACATCATGTGGGTAGTCTTAGGCCACTCGGCGGTGACTAAAAAATTCGAACCCACTTCATGGACAGCGCACGGAATGCGGGGCCGGCACGCTAACCACTCAACCACCGCCTCTCTCTCTCTCTCTCTCTCTCTCTCTCTCTCTATCTATCTATCTATCTATATATCTATATCTATATCTATATCTATCTATCTATCTATCTATCTATCTATCTATCTATATATGTATATATATATATATATATATATATATATATATATATATATATATATATATATATATATATATATATATATATATATATATATATATATATGTACGGACGCTGGAGGAAGTAGGAAGACACCTACCGAAACAGGCGCCAGCCACTCCCGGTGATGTATATATGGGAGGTGATGAGAGTGCTGAAGCCCTCCTAAGATCCTTCCCATGTCTTTAAACCGTTTCCCTATTGTCTCATCAACACCAGAAAGTAGTTCAGCATACTCTCTTAAGACAGATCCTCTCTCTATCCACACTACATTACATTCACACAACATACACACCTTTTCCCAAAATTCAAAATTCAAAATGGCGCACCTTCAAGTTGCCTCCGAGTCCCCTCCTGTGGGTGGGTGGGGGGGGGGGGGGACTACAAATTCCCCCAGGGAGGACTCCCCTTCTGGCTGACGATTTAAAAGGTGTCTTGATAACTCCTGGAACCTTTTTCTTATCAATTTTTGCAACATTCGCGGTCTTCGTTATAATTTTCATTCTGTGGAACACCATCTCTCCTCCTCTAAACCTCACCTTTTCTTCCTCACCGTAACACAGGCCTTTGAGGCTATTGACTCTCTACTCTGTTCCTTCCTACTATCTCTATCCTAATTTTCAATTCAAAGCGGGATGTTGCGCCTACGTGCGCAACGACATCACTTGCTCTTATGCCCACGACCTTGACTCCTTTGAATTTTCCACCATCTGGCTAAGACTTCATTGTTTTTCTATTACTAAATACATATGTGCTGCTTATCTCTCACCTAACTCAAATAACTATGTAAACTCTTTGACTACTTGAAGTCTAAAGTGACCCACTCTTGAATCGCTGAAATCTCCATCTTGGCAGATTTCAATGTTCACCACCAGCTTTGGATTTCACCCTCTTTCACTGACCAGCCTGGTAAACAAGCCTACAACTTTGCTCTCCTCAACGACCTAGAACAGTTGGTTCAGCACCCTACACGTATTCCTGACCACCTTGGAGATCGGCCCAACATATTATACCTCTTCCTTATCTCTATCCCTTCTGCTTACTCTGCCAAACTGTTCTCTCCGTTGGGCTCCGATCACAAACTTATTTCTGTATCCTCTTCTATCGCCCCTGTACATCCTCTTGACCTACCGAAGAGACGATGCTTCTGGCATTTTGCTTCAGCTCGGTGGGACGACCTGAGGATGTACTTTTCCGATTTCCCGTGGAATGACTACTGCTTCCAGGATCGAGACTCCTCTGTGTGTGCCCGCGCGTTACAGAGGTGATTGTCTCTGGAATGAAGGCATACATTCCACGTACTTTCTCTACTCATCATGCTAAAAACCCTTGGTTTAATCATGCTTGTCCTCGTGCTGTCAAAGATAGAGAGGCAGTTCACAAAAGGTACCAGAGCCTTCGAACTCTTGCTAACCATGATCTTTATATTTCAGCCCGGAATCGTGCCAAATCTATTCTTCGACTTACCAAAACATCTTTCATTAATAGAAAATGTCAATACCTTCCTTTTTTTAATTCTTTCCGTGACTTCTGGCACCTTGTCAAAAATATTTCCTCCAATTTCACTTCTCTCCTTAACCCTGACGGCAGCACCGCCGTCTCATCTATCTCTAAGGCTGAACTCTTCTCTCAAACTTTCTGTAACAACTCCACTTTGGACGATTCTGGGCATATTCCTCCTACTCATCCCCCCTCTGACTCCTTTATGCCTGTTATTAAGATTCTTAAGAATGATGTTTTCTATGCCCTATCTGGCCTCAACTCTCAGAAGCTTATGGACCTGATGGAGTGGCTCCTATTGTCCTTAAAAACTGTGCCTCCGTGCTGATACCCTGCCTGGTCAAACTCTTTCGCCTTTGCCTGTTAACATCTATCTTTCCTTCCTGCTGGAAGTATGCCTTCATACAGCCTGTGCCTAAAACGGGTGGCCGATCTAATCCCTCAAACTACCGCTCTATAGCTTTACTTTCCTGCCTTTCAAAAGCTTTTGAATCAATCTTTAACCGGAAGATTCAAAAGCACCTATCCACCTCTGACCTATCTGATCGCCAGTATAGTTTCCGCAAGGGGCGTTCTACTGACGATCTTCTTGCTTTCTTAAGTGAAACTTGGTCATCCTCTCTTAGCCGTTTCGGTGAAACTTTCTCAGTTGCGCTAGACATATCGAAAGCTTTCGATAGAGTCTGGCACAAGTCTTAGCTTTCTAAACTGCCCTCTCTCGTATTCTATCCCCCTCTGTTCCTTTATCTCCAGTTTCCTTTCCGGCCGTTCTATCTCTGCTGTGGTAGACGGTCACTGTTCTTCCCCTAAACCAATCAACAGTGGTGTCCCACAATGCTCTGTACTATCACCCACTCTCTTCCTGTTATTCATTAATGATCTTCTTTCCATGACAAACTGTCTTATCCACTCATACGCTGATGACTCCACTCTGCATTATTCAACTT
>NC_066538.1:11364276-11409276 GCF_024679095.1 Eriocheir sinensis
AACAACGACTGAGAGGATTTTTTTTTGGCCCATAGGCCCGGTATGCTTTCATGATGAAAACTGATAGTCGGCCCGAGCTCATTAGTGGAGCAAACAAGGGTAATTTTTATAGTAGTGCCATATGTCGGTGGCTCATTTTGTTCCCCCTTGATCTTATTTTAAAGAGTTTTGCTGTTGTCGGAGTTGAAAGGTGGCCACCAGGATAAGATGTAGGTAGTCTTTGGGCACTAGGCGATGACAGAAAATTGTCAGCGTGTAGCGGCAAGTAGGGCTGCATTCCAGGTCCTCCAGGACACTCCACCTGCACGCTGACCACTCTGCAGTTACCTCCCCCTTACTGCATCATCAGCAAAAACAATAATCAGTAACCATAGTGTTTCCAATAAATTCTACACAATGACTATGATCCACAATTTTAGCTAATGTTTAGTCCATACTGTTTTCATGATGACAGGTCTTCTGAACTTGCTACCTGCATGTCCCCCCCTCTTCCGCGACCCCACTGCACTCGAGTTTTTACTTTAGCCCATCCCTATACTGTCCAAATCCCTTGTGCAAGAGTTAACCAGCATCTGTATTCCTTTATCCCTTACACTGGTAAACTCTGGAATAATCTTCCTTCATCAGTATTTCCTCCTGCCTACGACTTGAACTGTTTCAAGAGGAGAGTATCAAGACACCTCTCTTCCCGAAATTAACCTCTCTTTTGGCCACTCTTCTAAAAAAAAAGTGTAGGGGTAGTTATTAGTGTTTTTTTTCATTATTTTTTTTTGCCCTCTGGCTGCTTCCTTTGCTGCAAAAAAGAAAAAAAAAATACAAGCGCTAACATGTCATGGGGCAATGACACATTTCTGCTTCACTCCAATATTAATAGGGAAAAAGCTGGACACGCCCCCTTCCTCCCTCACCCCTCCGAACCAAGAACTCTCAGATTCAGAGAACAGAGGGCTGTGAAGTGTGTGGCTATTATGTTGAAGGGTATTCAGCTTATCTCCTGTAAATATGGAAGTGAGGAATCGCTGTGGCCTTGCGCCATCACCCATCAACACATGTTTGGACTGAGTATAAGGCGGTGTAGTGGTGCATTGATGTACGGTGTTTAGTATGAAACCATGGCTGATAGGTGGCCGTATAGTACCCATGAAGTGACTGAACACTTCATTCACTGTACGGCTAAAGTATTACTAAACCATTATATTAGTAGTATACCAAGTTACATATTTCAATGCTAAAACAAAAAAATAATAATAAGGGACAGGGGATTGAAGGATTCTCAGAAGCCAAAAGAAGACATCACGTGAACTAGTTTCTAAATCACCACCCGACACAATGATGACGAACCCAAAAAGAAAAGAGCGGAAATATTGTGATAGTTTACTAGAGCAATCAGTAATAAATGTGAAGTGTGAATAATATTGTCATGAGCAAATGAGCCGAGCACTGTATTATTGTGTGTGCAAGCATCAATACGAACTTCATGTTAACATAAAAACAATATATGTAAAGAAATAAAAAAAATAAAAAAATAGAAAACGAACTGTATACATAAATAAAAGTATATTAATAATCGATGGCAAAATTAAAACTGAAATGCAGAAAAGTACTAAATTGGTGTGCAATTCGCATTTTAATTGACATATTGACTGCAAAGATGAAATCCACAAGGCTTATGCCGTAATTTTTAGAGTGCTGACACGTTTGCTGACATTTCCGATTGATGATTTCAAAAGGGATTGAAATTATTTCATCCTCAATCAAGTGCAAGTGTAATAACATTATTCTCAGCCTCATTGCTGCGCCTCTTTCTTGTGAAATAATTTATATTTCCAATCGGTAATATTCATGAAAACAACAATACACCACTACATAACTGCTAAATATTTTGCACTTTATTCAACTTCAAATGCTATTTCTATAGGCTATTTTATGTAAACGTTATTTGAAATAGATCCACTTCTAGTTGTGATTGCTTTTCCCTTTATTTATCGTCATTGCAATAATGTCAACAACCTTCACCACCACCACCACCACTATGGCCAAAAACCATCACATTTATTACGCAAACAACCACGACCACCACAATTCATCGATTCAGACTCCTCATTTTTTCATCTTTACTTTTTCTTCTTCATCTTCTCCCCCATCTTCCCTTCCTACTTTTCCCGCTCTTCCTCCTTTTCCTCCTCCTTCTAGTTCTTTTCCTGCTCCTCCTCCTTCTCCTCCATCTTCCTTCACAGTAATCCTCCTTCAGAGTTATTCAGTGGAACGCTCACAAATCTTTCCTTGAAGTGCATTTATCCTTTTTTGGTGTGTGTGTGTGTGTGTGTGTGTGTGTGTGTGTGTGTGTGTGTGTGTGTGTGTGTAATTGACTAATGTGTCCTTTCCTGCATTGAGGTACAAGTTCATGCGTCTCGGGTGTGAAAGCTATGTCCTTTAACATTTGTTTACTTACGTTTTTTGGCGTCACATTGCCCCCTTTCAAACGGGACACAGCCCTCGCCTGATAACCAGTACGAATTCGCTACTAAGTGAACGAGGGCACAAGTGTAAAAAGAGTGTCCAACCTTCTCTACTCGATTCGAACCCGGTATCTCTCGGTTGAGTCGAGCGTCCTGACACTCCGAAAGTGTGATATTCTTTCATGATTCTCTCTCTCTCTCTCTCTCTCTCTCTCTCTCTCTCTCTCTCTCTCTCTCTCTCTCTCTCTCTCTCTCTCTCTCTCTCTCTCTCTCTCTCTCTCTCTCTCTCTCTCTCTCTCTCTCTTCCGGATTCGAATTCCGTGTTTCTTATTCACCCCTTCTTCTTTGCTTATTTCTGTTCATCAGTGTTCGGTAATGAATTTAATGCATATTAAAGAAAAAGTATGACTAAACCTTAATATTATCATTCCTGTTGTTGATCATTTGTATTTCTCTATTGATTTTCTTTTCATACCTTCCAAAAGTTTTAGCCGTCTGACTTATTGTGTTTATTAATCCTGTTTTCTTGAGATTATTTTTAACCGTGTTTTTCTATGCATCTTTTATTTTTTTTATTTCAACTTTATCAAATGTAAAGTTGTTGATTTTCAACTATGAAGCAAATCAAAAAAATATATATAGAAGAAATAAAACAGAAAAAAGGAAACATCAAGTGCAACAAAATCACTAACAACTACCTCACTAATAATAGTAACAAACACGAAGACCAAATTTGACATCATATCTAATCTTACCCACACTTATGCGCGCGCACACCCACCCACCCACGCACACACACACACACACACACACACACACACACACACACACATACATACACACACACAAAAAAAAAAGACCTCTTCGCTAACTTCGGTCCCCGCCGCCTATTCACCCCCTCCTTGCAATAAGGCCAACCCCGTCCCTCATTTATTACTCCTCCGCCCTCCACCAATAACTCCTCAAGGGTGGCCTCGATTCCCCTTCTGAGCCTCCTCCTTGCAGTATCGGACCCAAAGAGGCTTAGAAACTCCTTCAGGCCCAAGATCCCTCTAAGAGGAAGGACGTGGAAGGAGGGAGAAGGGGGTAAAGGGAGGCGAAGGGTTATTGGAAGTGAAGAAAGTGAAGATGGGCTGGGTTGCGGTTATCTCTTCTCAGGATTCGTGTGAGGAGTATGTTTAGTCTTTATGATGGATGATCTATTATCTCTCTCTCTCTCTCTCTCTCTCTCTCTCTCTCTCTCTCTCTCTCTCTCTCTCTCTCTCTCTCTCTCTCTCTCTCTCTCTCTCTCTCTCTCTCTCTCTCTCTCTCTCTCTCTCTCTCTCTCTCTCTCTCTCTCTCTCTCTTATGAACCCTTTAACAACAACACTTTCCCCATTTGATCGTAAACCTAAACACTCTCCACACCCCGTTCTCTCTCCTTTCTCACCTCTCTCCTAGGATTCGGCTTTCCACTCTTTCCCCTCTTCTCTCTCCCTCAAACCAGAGATCTCCTCCTCTCCATCCATATTCTACTTTCTCCCTCCAGCGGTTCATTTTCCCTCCCCCCTCTTTCCCACATTTTTTTTCTTCTATTCAGGACTTGAAGCTCCTCTCTCGTTTCTCCTCTTTCTCTAGAGAGAAAGCTCCATTCTCGCTTCCTCTCCCCTCCGATCCACTCTCTTCTCCCTCTCTCTGCTTCACTGTCCCTGCTCTCCCCCCTCTTCTAAGACAGGGCGCTATCCTCCTCCCTCTTCTTCCCCCCTCCCAGGCCAGGGCGAGGGTCGTATCATCAGCATCCATCTCGTGACTCCATCTGGTCGGCGACTGTCTCAGACTCAGGCGGGTGTTTGGGAAAGTCGTCCATCTACCAACACGACCTCAAGTCCCCCCCTGACCCTTTCCTGCAAGGGGGTAACACGACATCCAACGCACTCAGCCCCTCTCCCTTTACCCTTCCCCCTTCTCCTCCTCCTCATCTTCCTGGTCCTCCTCCTCGTTAACATACTAATCTGCGCTTAACGTGGAGTTCGTAGCCGCCATGAACTGCCTCTCGCCCTCCCCTGCCAGTGTCATATCCGCATAAACCTCTTCCACAAGTCATTCCCACCACCACCACCACCACCACCACCATCACAACCACCACCACCACAATCACCTCCCCCACCACTGCTGCTGCTTCTGCTCCTGCTCCCGTTGCTGCTCCTGAGTGTGCTTGGGTTCTGTTGGCTAATCTTGCTTTCGTCCCCTTCCTCTTCACCTCATCCAAGCACGCCACCGCAGAAAGTGTGTGTATATAGGACGGGGGGGAGGAGGCGGTACGGCATGTGTTCTTGTGTGCGATCTACGTATGCTTGTTCTGCCTCTGACTTAAAGCTTTATTTTTTTTTCCAATTCCGCATATAACATACACGTACTTCTCGTTGACTTATCTTAATGGATGTGATATAGTATTGTTCTTATATCATGTATCTTCTTATGTATTCATCATTCTCTTATATTCCTTATTTATCGTATGCTCTTTGTTTCCCATATTGTACTATCTAACCCTATTCCAATTTTCTTCAATAGCTCCTTCCCTCGCCATATTTCACTTCATATATTCAAGCCTATTACAAAATCATCAACTCCTTCATACACCCTCGCACTCCCATAACTTCATGGTGATAGGACTTTTCATGACCTCTCTACTTTCTTTTTCCTGACTCTTTCTTTCCCTTTCATGTGACATAATTGACTCATATTTTTCGTGAAACAGCTTTTCGCTCGCACCTTTCTAATAAGACAGAGATTACCGCTTATATATTCCCTTACGTAAGATGCTTTTCTCTTAGCCTTCGGGAGCGAGGAAATGTTCTCCTCTTACCCTCGTAGCGTATAGATGTTACCTTTAAAAAAATCAAATAGTATAAAATGTCCCCTTCGTAATGGAGAGGCAATTAAATAGTCTCCGAAGGGAATTTGCGTTCTCTGTATAACGAAAATCCGTAGTACATTTTCAAATGGCTCTGCGTATGATTACACCTACGCAGGTAACTTCTTTAACATACCTATCCTTTTAATATTCATACATCACCAAACATAGCCGTTTCACACACATCTCCATTATTCAACATATTTTCAAAGCAGCAACACATTCCACGAACATCAGCATCCCATTACATACATCTACACCCCCACACCCCTAAGCACAAGGGTATTCTATGATAACACACCACTCACTTGTACACCCACATACTTCTACGTTAACATTCACACACGTCTGATGATCATCATTCCATTAAATCTTCTCACATTCCTTATAAACCTGTTAATTTATTTCCAGTAGCACATCATCTCACCTGGCTATACAACTTCACCATACCTCTTTGTCTCATCTTCTTCACAAATCTGATAGAGTTCTGACTTTTCTTACTCTATCTTTTCCTCACATTTTCTCAGACATCCTCTAATCACCTCTCTGCCACACCTTCTCCACGAACCTAGTCATATATTTTCAGCCACGTCTCATACAAGCCTCTTTCCATATAAGCATTATCCAATAACTCATTCAAACGTATGCCTCACTTTCCTCATAAACTTGGTAAACTTCCTTCAATTACAACTCATCCGTCCACTTCCTTATCAGTCTCGCGCAGAAGCATAATTTAATCACACATTTTTCTTGGCTAATTGTCTTATTTTCCTCATAATCCTAATAAACTTTCTAATTACACCTCTTCTACATTCTCCCCGTCTTACCTTCCTCATAAACCTGGTAATCTTCTCGCCGTGTTCCCAAATGCTCTGGTCACTGTCAGTCGTGTCGCAACTGATCCTCCGAGGAGAGCTCAGACCAGTGGTTTCACCAAACGCGTCCAGCTTCTTGCGTTTGAGTCTAGTCAGTGCCTCGGCAACGACGGTCACGGCGTCATAGATCAGCGCCGACTGTGCCTGTTGAAGAAGGAATAAAAACGTTAACTGTGAGATAGTTTACAGTAGTGTGGGTTGTGGCGGTGGTAACTGTGGTGATGGTGATGGGGAAGGTGTGGCAAGGGGATACAGTGACATTACAGTGTAGTTTAATTGGTGTGTGGGGAGTGATAATGGTGGTGGTGGTGGTGGTGGAAGGAAAGGTGTTTTGGTAAAGGGATGAATAGGTAGAAAAGTGTTGACTATTTGTGGTGCGAGTGGTGGTAATGGTGGTGGTGGTTTTGGTGATTGGGGTGATGGGGAAGGTGTATGACAGATTGATGAATAATAAAGTTACGATTGTGTGGTTGTGATGTTGATGGTGAGAAGCTTTGTGGAGCAAGTAATGGTAGTTCAAGAAGTGTATGGATGTAGTGACCGTAACGTGGCTATCGCATTGGCAGGAACGAGTAAGATGGTGAGGGAAAGCTATAGGTGTGTAGTGATGGCCGTTGGAAGGATTGAAAGTGTGCTGTGTTGTGGTGGCGTGGGTAGTGGTGGTGGCGGGGATGATGATATAGCGTCGTGGCGGTGATAATGAAATAAGATGGGGACAAAGAAATGGTTGTTGGTGTGACAGTCATATAAATATTGTACTGGCTGATATATAAATGACAAAAATTTAAAATATTCATAAAGAAAAAAAAGTTACCAACATAAAAAAAAAAAAAACATTAAGTCAACAGCATTCACACCTTAAAAATTGACGTGCAAGGAATCAAAATCAATTGGACCTGATAGATTGATATGTTTCCCTCGGTGCGAAATTTAATATACTTCAATGGTTATTAAAAAAAAACACATAAAATCTGTGTTTAAAAAAAGAGGAGAGCCGACTGACACTTCTTGCTTCACGTACACGCACACACACATACACACACAAAAAAACGAACATAGCAGAATCGTGCCAAGGTCAAACTAAAGAGGAGCAGCAGGGCCTGCATCTCGAGAAGGCAGACAACCCGCATTAAGGAAGCAATGGTAGGTAATTATGAGCCGGGTGAGTGGTCTCGTGGTGGACTCACTGGTAATGTTCTTGCAGATGAGGACGACGGGAGAGGGAGAAGAGGAGGGGGAGAAGGGGGAGAAGGAGACAGAGGAGGAGGAGAAGGAGGAGGAGGAGGAGGAGGAGGAGGAGGAGGAGGAGGAGGAGGAGAAGGAGGAGACGAGGAAGAGAAGGAGAAGACGAGGAGCAAAAGGAGAAGGAGGGGAAGGAGACGACGAGAAGGGCGAAGAGGAGGACGAGGAGGAAACATGGAAATATGGAAACATGGAAATGCAGGCAAAAGAAAGCCTATTGGCACATTACGAGGTGAGTTAATTTGCTCGACAGCCACTTGGTGCCCGCAAAGCAGATGAAAGCACCTCGGTCTTCAGTGTACTCCTGACGCAACGAAATAACGATCGATTCGATTTTTGAAGTTGTTGGCATTCGCATTTACTACTTCTGAAGGAAGATTGTTCCAATGGCAGATGACTCGGTTTGATAAGAAACTCCAGCCAATGTCTGTGCTACATCGATTCGATTGAATGGGTAAGCCGTTATTTCTAGTTCTTGAGTTGGTTTGCAGTTGAAAGAATTTTGAGTGATCGACGCCGCTGAACTTTTTTCAGGTACATGTACTAAAAGACTTCTATCATATCCCCATTGGCGTCTTTTCTCCAGTGTAAAGAGATTGAGCCGCTTGAGTCGTTCCTCGTACGGTTGAGCCCTTAAGGTTGAAATCATTTTCGTGGCGCGTCGTTGAACCCTTTCCAGTAATTCAATGACCTTTCTGTAATTATGACACCAGAACTGTATTGCATATTCGAGATGAGGTCTTACCATGGAATTATACAAGGATAGTATTACGTCTGGCGTGTTACATTCGAAGTTCCTCGCTATGAACCCGAGCATAGTGTTGGCTTTGTAATATGCTTTTTTACAATGCTTCACGAATTTCAGGTCACTGCTGATGGTGACCCCAAGATCCGTTTCCTTCACCACCGCCTTCAGAGGTTTTTCCATGCATGGGGGAGGCGGTGGCTAAGTGGTTAGCGTGCCGGCGCCGCGTCGAGGAGCTCCATGAGGGACGCGGGTTCGAATCCTGGCCGCCGCACAGGTGGGATTTTTCAGTCACCGCCGAGTGGCCTAAGACTACCCACATGCTGCCCTGAGGACCACCTATCAACCCGGACTCTAGATTACCTTTCCAATAAGGTTCAAAGATGAGCTCTGGGGGGCAGCACGAGCCAAAACAAGATGGCGCCACTATAAAACACTCGCCTGCGCCAGAACGAGCTGGGCCGACCATCAGGCCCCACCAGGGAAATGCCTAACGGCGCAATAGGCAGCGACGTAAAAAAAAAAAAAAATATGTATGGTTACTATTTCTGGAACCAATGTGCATGACTGCAATTGTCAATATTAAAGGATATTTGCTACTTTTCAGACCATTCGATGATTTGATTGTGGTCCTTTTGGAGGATTTCGCAGTCGGTCTTTGTGAGGGCCTTTCCACCCACCTTGGTGTCGTTAGCAAATATCGATAGGGAGAATTTCATTCCTGATTCTAGGTCGTTGATATATATGATAAAGAGAATGGGTTCCAGCACTGACCCTTGAGGCACTCTACTCGTAATTGGAAGCCACTCGGCAGCCTGTCCGTTGAGTAGCACTCGCTGTTTTCTGTCGGTAAGCCAATCTCTTATCCACGCGATCAGATAGGCCCCAATACCCGCATAGTGTAGTTTCTTAAGGAGTCGTCAGTGCGGTACCTTGTCGAAGGTTTTCTAGAAGTCCAGGTATATAACATCACTGGGAATGTGATCATCCCAATTCTTATGTACACCTTGCAAGAAGTCCAATAGATTAGTTAGGTAGGAACGCTTGTTTTTGAAACCAAGCTGGGTGTCGAAGATTATAGTATTGTCTTCTAGAAACCTGACAAGTTTGTCCCTAATAATCTCGATATTTTGCCTGCCACTGATGTCAAACTTATGGGCCTGTAGTTAATGCAACGCTTTTATCTCCTTTTTTGAAAATCGGTGTGACATTCGCCATTTTCCAGTCTCCTGGGTCCTGCTGACCGATTAAATATGTTAGTGAGTGGCTGAAGTTTTTGCTGTTCAAGTTTTTTTTTTTTTTTTTTTTTAGAGGAAGATGAGATGGAGGAAGAGGAGTAGGATGAGAAAATAACTCTAGGAAAAAAATGGAGCTGGTATAAAGGAAAACAATAGGAAAAATGAAAATAAATCAAAGAGAGGACGACGAGATGAGATCCTAGACTATGGAACAAAATGAAACATAAGTGATCGGAGTAAATGTATGAATAGGAGGAACTGAACATAATTTAATAACAAAAGGGAGACATTCTGTAAAATGCGTATATACAAGAAGTATGACCAACAAGGAAAATATGAGACGGAAGGATAAAAAAAGGCCAGGAATAATAAACTGGCTACTAAACCACACGGGGTAAAACAAAGATAAGGATAACGAAGGGGGGCGAAAGGAGGATGAGAATAAAACAGAGGAAGAAGAAAAAAAAAAGAGGAAAAAAGAAAAAAAGAAAAACAAGAACAAGAACTAGAAGAACAAGAAAAAGGACACGAACACGAATAAGAGGAGCAGAATAAATAAACATGAGAGAAAGAGGTGGTAGAAAAATATGGAGGAGCAGGAGAACAAAGCAGATCCAAGAGTCTTATCACATATTCATAAATAATAAAACAACGTAAGTATACCATTATTTTCCTCTTCAAAACCACTGCAGTCATTACGAGAGAACGATGCAATATCCTACAGAGAAAGGAGGGAAGGGAGGCGAGCTAGGAGGGAGGAGAAAGAAAAAATGACGTAAAGGAATAGAAGGGAAAAGACATGGAGGAAAAATTCAAGTTAAGGGCAAGGAAAGGAAGGAAAAATATTTTACAAGGAGGACAAGGAGAAGAAAACGAAAGGTAGGGAAAGGTATGAAAAGGAATTGAAGAACTAAGGAAACGAAAACGAAGTATATGGAAATGAAGGAAATGAAAAACGACTGGAAGCAGGAAGGGAAGGGAAAGATAAAGGGAAAGAGAGCTAGACAGCGATCGGGATTGAGAGCGAGATGATGAATAATCTGTCTATGAATCAAAAGTATTGGGAGAGAAAACTGGGGAGAAACAAGGAAGATGAGAAAATTATACGAGAGAGAGAGAGAGAGAGAGAGAGAGAGAGAGAGAGAGAGAGAGAGAGAGAGAGAGAGAGAGAGAGAGAGAGAGAGAGAGAGAGAGGGGGGGGGGGGCATCAATCAGTGTATTCTAAACGCAGGACCGGCCACAAACATGGTATGGAGATCTTGGTGTGTTGTTTCCTTATTTTATGCCTTTTCCCACATTTCCCTTTAGTTTTTCATTCGCCTCCTTGCCTACTAATTATGGTTGTTGTTTTTCGCCAGCACCTACCTTTTGCATCCTACGATATTTTTTGTATGACTTTTATATATGATTTCATCTCTACCGTCTTCATGCACTCCTCTCTTCCGTTTTTTTTTCTTTCTTTTTCTTCCTCTTAGCTATTCAAACTGGCTTCATTTTACCTGATTATCCTTGGCCACACTCATCCCTCTTTCCTCCTCCTCCTCTACAATTAATAATTCTATTTTACTGCATTAAATTTTGCCCGGCAGTTTCCTAAATCATTCTATATATCAACCTGCACTTCTCACTAGTCCGAGTTTATATATATTCTTTACTATTTCACTCACCTCTTATTGATGTTTTTAGTCTTTGATTCTCTCTCTCTCTCTCTCTCTCTCTCTCTCTCTCTCTCTCTCTCACACACACACACACACACACACACACACACACACACACACACACACACACACACACACACGCACATACACACACACACACACACACACACACACACACACACACACACACACACACACACACACACACACACACACACACACACACACACACACACACACACACACACAAACACAGACTATACCAAAACAGAAACTTACAAAACGTTTAAAAGGCTTTATTATCCTTATGTAAAATCTAGTTATACATATTTTCCTCTATCATCCTTCCCTTTTTCTTGTATATTCTTTTTTATACATTATTTTCTCCTATCCTTCCACCCCTTTATTCTGTTTCCCCCTTTCTTCGCTCCCCCCTCCCCTAGGAGAGGTCGGCCATGTGTGAAGCTGATAACACGACACACTTTAACAAAATGGATCACACACTCCATCAGAAACGTGTGCTTTGTGCCCTAACGCTGGTGAAGCAGGACGAAGAGGAGGAGGAGGAGGAGGAGGAGGAGGAGGAGAAACATGAAGAATAGAAGAAAGATGTGGTAAAAAAGTATTAAAGAAAGAGTGGGAGGAGTGTTCTTATTTTTGGAAGGGAAACAAAAGATGAGTCAATCGAATGTGTAATAAAGCATTTCGCTCGTATTATTTCTCTCTCTCTCTCTCTCTCTCTCTCTCTCTCTCTCTCTCTCTCTCTCTCTCTCTCTCTTAATCTAAATCTAAATCTATGTCTAAATCAAAACTTGTGTTTCAACCTGGCAACCTACTTCTCACCCTTTTCTTCCTCACTCCGTTTCTCCTCTTCCTCTTCTTTTTTCCTGCTCCTCCTGCCTCCAGCCCCAGCTTTGCTTCCTCCCTCGCCTCTATTGACATGGTAAATAAGTACACAACCACCTGTTCTTGAGGCCATAATGAAAACCCAACAGCAGTAAATGAAGAACAAGAGGGAAAAAATGAATGTTCCATGAATGCAAAAGAGACCCACTTCATTTTGCCGCTCTCCTCTTGTTTGTTGCCTAGTGAAGGGATAAGTGGAAATGGTGTAGTAAGAGAAGGAGGAGAAGCAGTTGGAGTGGCATTATAATAAGGAGGAGGAAAAGGAGGGTGAAAATGAGAATGTATAATCAAGGAAAACAAAACTGAGAGAAGAGCTTAACGAGGAAAGAAAAAAATGGTCAACGGAAAGTGAAAAAAAGAAAAGAAAATATCAGTGTTGAGAGTTTATGAGCTAGTGAGGTAGAAATTAAATGTACAGGCAGATATACAGACAGGCTAGTAGGCCGGTACAGATGCAAGAAGAAAAGCAATGAATATTAAGAAGAAATGGAATCGAAGGTGGAGTAAGGTAAGAAAGGAGTCTGGGAAGGAAGGAAAGTAGATAGATAATAGAGTAGGCAGGAATGAAGGGTGGCAGGAGAGGAAATGTAAGGGGAGGAAGAAAATATGGAATATAAAGAAGGGAAGGCTGAAATGAAAGAAGGAAGCAGAATACTATAGAAGGAAAGGAAGGAGAGATAAGAAAATCAAGATGTCATGGGTTAAATAGAGAGCCAAGAAAGAAAATTAACTAAAATGAATCAAAGGAAAAGAGAGAAAAAGGGACACGACTGAAAGAAGATATACGTGGAAAGCATAGAGGGGCTAGAATTGAAAGGAAAATGTAGTAAAGAAGAATAGAGAAGAGCTTGCAAATGTACGAGGGAATGAACGAAAAACGCAGGAATGGAAATAAAAGAAAGAAAGGAAACAAAACAAAGGAGGAAGGTAGGAAATCAAGGAAGGAAGGAAGGAAAGAGAGGAAGGGTGAAGGTGTATCTTGCTTCTTCCTCCCTCCTGAGCCTTTAATTCGGGCAGTAGGAGTCAATATTGAACAAGATTAATGTTGTAACTTACACACGCTAACTGTTGACTCAGGTGTGTGTGTGCCTTGCTGCTTCCTGTTCCTGCAGTGTGTGTGTGTGTGTGTGTGTGTGTGTGTGTGTGTTTCTTTAGGATGGTTAAGGATTCAAAATGTGAGACAAACAGAGGAGCATGAACTCATAACAGGTATGCGCGCGCGGACAAACACACACACACACACACACACACACACACACACACACACACACACACACACACACACACACACTCATATACACAACACATACACACTATCGGAAAATAAACAAAAAAATACAAGTCGTAGACATCAACAGGAAGCTTATGGCCACCCCTAAAAACTTTGCAACACATTCAGCTGCAACATTGCCAACTCGGGTACTTAAAATGCATGACCTCCGCCTCCAACCATACCAAAACAAAACGAAAAGACCGCTCCACAACTAGAAAGAATGGCATACATGGGAGGAATGGAAAGTGTCTGGTATATCTTAATGGAAAGAATAATAAAATGTAAAGGATGAAAAATAATTGACCCTGAAGAAAGAAACGATTGTAACGAATTTGAATTTGAAGTACTACACATTCCATCAGTAGGAACGTCATTATTGCCGTGTGTTTTCTTCTATGCTAAGACCATTGTTATCAGTTCTACATTTTGAATCATGATGTAAAGGTTATACTTACTCATTACCAAATAATTTTCTCTCTCTCTCTCTCTCTCTCTCTCTCTCTCTCTCTCTCTCTCTCTCTCTCTCTCTCTCTCTCTCTCTCTCTCTTCCCACATAAATGAAGATTAAAAGTCATTCGTTTTTCTCTAAGGGAAGGAGGAAAGAGCGGAGAGTAGTGATAGGAGTGAGCAAGCGATTGGGGAGAAAGAAAAGAAAGGAGAATATAGAAGAAGATTAGGGAGCTAATGGAGGTGGTTTGCGAGTGGGACAACTGGGAAGGGATGGAAGGATGAAAATAGAAGGAAATAAAGAGGAAGAAAGGAGTCAGTGGAAAGGAAACTAGGAAATATAAAACGGTGGAAAGGAATGCATTGATACGGAAGGTAAGGTAAAGTAAAGATGGGTGCATTTGTTATAGCTGCGGATGGTTGCGGTGCTAATCTCCGATCTGTTGGCCCTTTGAGCCTATGGTAGGTAAGAACCAGTTACTCCTGGACAAGGACCAATGTGATATCTGGGATTGCCACAATTAACCTTCCATCGGTTTCCCCAGATACCCGTTTATCGACCAGTCTGGAAGGGAGGTTTTACAGCTGGGTGAGCTACACGCCGACTGTCCGGGCCTGGATTCGAACCTGGGCCCGCGGAGTAGTAGCCAGTCACGCTGACCACTAGTCAGCGGAGGAGCAATGTGTTACGTAAGGTAAGCTAACTATGGAGAAGGGAGGAGTGGGAAGAAAGGAGGAGGTAGATGCAGTGATTGCAATGGATCCTGAGCTACGAAATGATATGAAAGGGTAGTAGTAGTAGCAGAAGTAGTAGTATTAGAAGTAGTAGTAGTAGTAGTAGTAGTAGTAGTAGTAGTAGTAGTAGTAGTTTTTTTTTTTTTTACAACAAAGGAGGCAGCTCAAGGGCACAAAAAAATTGAAACAATAATAAAAAAAAGCCCGCTACTCACTGCTCCTAAAAAAGAATCAAAAGAGGTGGCCGAAAGAGAGGTCAATTTCGGGGAGAGAAGTGTCCTGATACCCTTCTCTTGAAAGAGTTCAAGTCGTAGGCAGGAGGAAATACAGATGAAGGAAGATTGTTCCAGAGTTTACCAGCGTGAGGGATGAAAGAGTGAAGATGCTGGTTAACTCTTCCATAAGGGGTTTAGACAGTATAGGGATGAGCATGAGTAGAAAGTCGTGTGCAGCGGGGCCGCGGGAGGGGGGAGGCATGCAGTTAGCAAGTTCAAAAGAGCAGTCAGCGTGGAAATATCGATAGAAGATAGAAAGAGAGGCAACATCGCGACGGAAATTAAGAGGTAGAAGACTATCAGTAGGAGGAGGAGAGCTGATGAGACGAAGAGCCTTAGACTCCACTCTGTCCAGAAGAGCTGTGTGAGTGGAGCCACGTGAGATGCATACTCCATACGAGTGCGGACAAGGCCCCTGTATATGAATGGCAACTGCACGGGGGAGAAGAACTGCCGGCGACGATACAGAACGCCCAACCTCGAGAAAGCTCATTTAACGAGAGAGGAGATATGAAGTTTCCAGATGAGATTTTGAGTAAAGGATAGACCGAGGATGTTTAGTGTTGAAGATGGTGATAGCTGAGTGTTGTCGAAAAATAGTGGATAGGTGTTTGGAAGATTGTGTCGAGCTGATAGTTGGAAAAACTGGGTTTTTGAGGCATTGAAGGACACAAGGTTCCTTTTACCCCAATCGGAAATGATAGCAATGTCTGAGGTTAGGCGTTCTGCAGCCTCCAGTCTGGAGTTGAAAGAAGTTGAATAATGCAGAGTGGAGTCATCAGCGTATGAGTGGATAAGACAGTTTGTTATGGAAAGAAGATCATTAATGAATAACAGGAAGAGAGTGGGTGATAGTACAGAGCCCTGTGGAACACCACTGTTGATAGGTTTAGGGGAAGAACAGTGACCGTCTACCACAGCAGAGATAGAACGGCCGGAAAGGAAACTGGAGATAAAGGAACAGAGGGGGATGGAATACGAAAGAGGGCAGTTTAGAAAGCTAAGACTTGTGCCAGACTCTATCGAAGGCTTTCGATATGTCTAGCGCAACAGAGAAAGTTTCACCGAAACGGCTAAGAGAGGATGACCAAGAGTCAGTTGAGAGAGCAAGAAGATCGCCAGTAGAATGCCCCTTGCGGAACCCATACTGGCGATCAGATAGATTTTTTTTTTTTTTTCACAACAAAGGAGGCAGCTCAAGGGCACACAAAAAAAGAAAACAATAATAAAAAAAAGCCCGCTATTCGCTGCTCCTAAAAAAGAAACAAAAGAGGTGGCCGAAAGGAAGATCAAATACGGGAGGAGAGGTGTCCTGATACCCTCCTCTTGAAAGAGTTCAAGTCGTAGGCAGGAGGAAATACAGGTGAAGGAAGATTGTTCCAGAGTTTACCAGCGTGAGGGATGAAAGATTGAAGATGCTGGTTAACTCTTGCATAAGGGGTTTGGACAGTATAGGGATGAGCATGAGTAGAAAGTCGAGTGCAGCGGGGCCGCGGGAGGGGGGAGGCATGCAGTTAGCAAGTTCAGAAGAGCAGTCAGCGTGGAAATATCGATAGAAGATAGAAAGAGAGGCAACACTGCGGCGGAATTTAAGAGGTAGAAGACTCGTGGAAATATCGATAGAAGATAGAAAGAGAGGCAACATTGCGGCGGAATTTAAGAGGTAGAAGACTATCAGTATGAGGAGGAGAGCTGATGAGACGAAGAGCCTTAGCCTCCACTCTGTCCAGAAGAGCTGTGTGAGTGGAGCCCCCCCACACATGAGATGCATACTCCATACGAGGGCGGACAAGGCCCCTGTATATGGACAGCAACTGTGCAGGGGAGAAGAACTGGCGGAGACGGTACAGAACGCCCAGCTTCGAGGAAGCTGATTTAGTAAGAGATGAGATATGTAGTTTCCAGTTGAGATTTTGAGTTAAGGATAGACCGAGGATGTTTAGTGTTGAGGAAGGTGATAGCTGGGTGTTGTCAAAGAATAGGGGATAGTTGTTTGGAAGATTGTGTCGAGTGGATAGGTGGAGAAACTCTGTTTTTGAGGCGTTGAAGGACACCAGGTTCTTCTTGCCCCTATCGGAAATAATAGTAAGGTCTGAGGCTAAGCGTTCTGCAGCCTCCAGCCTTGAGTCGTTAAGTTCCTGAAGAGTGGGTCTTCTATTAAAAGAAGTTGAGTAATGCAGAGTGGAAAGGTGGTTTTGAATCTTCCGGTTAAGGATTGATTCAAAAGCTTTAGGTAGACAGGAAAGTAAAGCTATAGTGCTGCCGTCAGGTTTAAGGAGAGCAGGGAAAGAGGAAGAAGTGAAATTGGAGGAGATATTTTTTGGCTAGATGCCAGAAGTCACGGGAAGAATTAGAAGAAGCAAGGTGTTGACATTTTCTATTGATAAAAGAAGTTTTGGTAAGTCGGAGAATAGATTTGACACGATTCCGGGCTGAAATGTAAAGGTCATAGTTAGCGGGAGTTCGAAGGCATTGGAACCTTTTGTGAGCTGCCTCTCTATCTTTAATAGCACGAGAACAAGCATGATTAAACCAAGGCTTTTTAGCATGAGGAGTAGAATAAGAACGTGGAATGTATGCCTCCATTCCAGAGACAATCACCTCTGAGATGCCTGGGCACACACAGAGGGGTCTCTCTCCTGGAAGCAGTAATCATTCCACGGGAAATCGAAAAAATACATCCTCAGGTCGTCCCACCGAGCTGAAGCAAAATGCCAGAAGCATCGAATCTTCGGTGGGTCCAGAGGATGTACAGGAGCGATAGGACAGGAAACAGAAATAAGGTTATGATCGGAGGAGCCCAACGGAGAGAACAGTTTGACAGAGTAAGCAGAAGGATTAGAGGTAAATAAGAGGTCTAGAATGTTGGGCCTGTCTCCAAGACGATCGGGAATACGTGTAGGGTGCTGAACCAACTGCTCTAGGTCGTTGAGGAGAGCACAGATGTAGGCTTGTTCACCAGGATGGTCAGTGAAAGAGGATGAAAGCCAAAGCTGTTGGTGAACATTGAAATCTCCCAAGATGGAGATTTCAGCGAAGGGAGAGTGAGTCAAGATGTGCTCCACTTTAGAATTCAATTAGTCAAAGAATTTTATATAGTTAGTAGAGTTAGGTGAGATATAAACAGCACATATGTATTTAGTAATAGAATGACAATGAAGTCTTAGCCAGATGGTGGAAAATTCAGAAGAGTCAAGGTCGTGGGCACGAGAGCAAGTGATGTCGTCGCGCACGTAAGCGCAACATCCAGCTTTGGATTGAAATTTAGGATAGAGATAATAGGAGGGAACAGAGTAGAGGTTGCTGTCAGTAGCCTCAGGAACCTGTGTTTCGGTGAGGAAGAGAAGATGAGGTTTAGAGGAGGAGAGATGGTGTTCCACAGAATGAAAATTAGAACGAAGACCACGAATTTTGCAGAAATTGATATGGAGGAGGTTCGAGGAGTTATCAGGACACCTCTCAAGTCGGCAGCCAGAAGGGGAATCCGCCCTGGGGGAATTTATGTCCCCCCCTCCAGGCGGGGACTCCGAGGCAGTGTTGTTTTTCGTCATTTTGAATTTTGAATTTTGGGAAAAGGTGTGTGTGTTGTGTGAATGTAGTGTGGTGTAGAAAGAGAGAGGAAATGTCTTTAGAGAACATGCTGAACTGCTCTCTGGTGTTGATGAGACAAAAGGGAAACGGTTAGTGAGGACATGGGAAGGGTCTTTGAAGGGCTTCAGCACCCTCCTCGCTTCCCATATATCCTCACCTGGAGTAGCTCACGCCCGTTCGGTAGGTAGTAGTAGTAGTAGTAGTAGTAGTAGTAGGAGGAGGAGGAGGAGGAGGAGAAGTAGCAGAATTAGTAGTAGAAGTAGTAGTAGTTGTAGTAGTAGTGGTAGTAGTAGTAGTAGTGTAGTGTGGTAGTAGTAGTAGTAGTAGTAGTAGTAGTAGTAGTAGTAGAAGTAGAAGTAGTAGTAGTAGAAGTGGAAAAGTGAAAGTGTTAAAATCATCTGAGGGAACAACACAAGGTGACCCAATAGCCATGGCTATGTACGCCCTGGGCCTATCAGTCCTCCAAAATGAAATCGCGTTCGCAGAAACACGGGTGAAACAGGTGGCTTATGCGGATGACCTCTCAGGTGCTGGTAAAATCTCAGACTTAAAAGGGTGGTGGGACACTGTGAACACCGCCTGCCCTGAGATAGGATACATCCCTAACGCCACCAAGTCTGTCCTTATTGTCAAACCTGAACATTATGACCATGCCGCAGAAACTTTTAGAGGAAGTGGCGTCACTGTGACAAAAGACGGACAACGACACTTAGGGGCAGTGATCGGGACAGAGGTATATAAGAAGGAGTACGTGGGAGACAAAGTAGCTGAATGGGTGAGGGAAATAGAAGCTTTGTCTGCCATTGCCAAGACTGAGCCACACGCTGCCTATTCAGCGTACACCCACGGCATCCAACATCGGTGGACGTTCCTGATGCGCACCATCCCCGGCATCAGTCCACTCCTCCGACCACTGGAAAATGCCGTCAAGAATGTATTTTTGCCGGCGCTAGT
The DNA here is from genome assembly GCF_024679095.1 of Eriocheir sinensis. Classification (NCBI taxonomy): domain Eukaryota; kingdom Metazoa; phylum Arthropoda; class Malacostraca; order Decapoda; family Varunidae; genus Eriocheir; species Eriocheir sinensis. Next base: position 11,383,568 of record NC_066538.1, read on the forward strand.
GAAATCTCATGCTTTGGGGGAGGAGGAGAAGGATATGCTAGCACTTCCCCCAAGACTGGGTGGGATAGGGATCACCAACCCTGAGAAGCTGGCTGATAAGGAGAACCAAAACTCCATCAGCCTTACCAGGTCACTCATCAACAGGATCATCGCTCAGGAGGCAGAGGGCGAAATAGAGCAAACAGAAATAAGATATATTAAAAGAAAAATCTCAGAAGAAAGGCAACAGACCCAAAAAGACGAGCTGGACCGTCTTACACACCACCTGTCCACAGAAATGGGTAGAAAAATACACACAGCACAGAAGGCAGGCGCCTCTAACTGGCTAACGTCATTAGCAATCAGAGCAAAGGGCTTCAGCCTCAACAAACAAGAATTTGTCGACGCCATTGCTCTGAGATATGGCTGGCCGAATGAGGGACTGCCTGATCTCTGTGCATGTGGATCACCAAATGATGTCACCCACACCATGACATGTAAAAAAGGAGGTTTCGTCTGTATTCGACACGATGAAGTGAGGGATCTGACAGCCAGCATGCTCGGGGAGGTATGCCAAGATGTCACTACCGAGCCGGCACTGCTTCCCCTGGACGGCAAACACCTTCGATACAGGACGGCCAATACCTCACAGGAGGCACGGGTGGATGTAAGTGCCCGCAGATTCTGGGTGCGCGGACAGCGGGCGTTCATGGACATCCGCATATTCGACCCGATGGCTGCCTGTCACCGTGAGCTGCCCCTGCAAGCCGCCCACCACAGGAATGAGCAGGAGAAGACAAGGGCATACGGTGAAAGAATCCAACATGTGGATCAGGGTTGCCTCACCCCCCTCGTCTTCACCACATCCGGCGGGATGGGTCCCAGGGCCCAATGCTTCTACGCACGCCTCGCGGAACTAATCTCAGAAAAGAAGCATCAGCCAAAGAGTCACGTTATCGCCTGGATGAGGTGTCGCCTCTCGTTCTCCCTGCTCAGGTCGGCCATCCTATGTCTCAGGGGCACCAGACACTCTGGCCCAAAAGCCACCAACATCTCCAATATGGACTATGAAGCCACAGTGGTGGAGAGTGACATTAGGGTGGGTCGGGAGTGACTTGAGTGGGGAAGGAAAGGGGGATCTAGACGTAATAGATGATGAGTGATTTAGTGTCAGGTAGTATTAGTGATAAGGTTGGATGCCACAGTCATTAGCGAACAGAGTTGGGGCTAATGACCTCCAAGCTATGGAGCCCTCCATGATTATTTGTCGGGAAAATAAACATGGGTGGAGGTATCATTTATGTTGTAGTAGTAGAAGTAGTAGTAGTAGTAGTAGTAGTAGTAGTAGTAGTAGAAGTGTAGTGTGATAGTAGTAGTAGTAGTAGTAGTAGTCATAACAGAAGTAGTAGTAGTAGTAGTAGTAGTAGTAGTAGTAGTAGTTGTAGTAAAAGTAGTAGTAGTAGTAGTAGTAGTAGTAGTAGTAGTTGTAGTTGTAGTAAAAGTAGTAGTAGTAGTAGTAGTAGTAGTAGTAGTAGTGGTGGTGGTTGTGGTGGTGGTGGTGATGGTGATGGTGGTGCTGGTGGTGGTGGTGATGGTGGTGGTGGTTGTGGTGGTGGTGGCGTTGGTGGTAGCAGATGTAATAGTGGTAGTATTTTTTTACAGTAAATGAAGCATCTCAAGGGCAACATAATAATAATAATGAGAAAAAAGCTAAGCACTGCCTCTATAAAAAGAATGTTTACAAAAGTGCCCATAAGTGGTTCATTTCGGGGGAAGAAGTGTCTCGAAACTCTCCTCTTGAAAGAGTTCAAGTCCTAGGCAGCATGAAATACACACGAAGGAAGATTGTTCAACAATATACCGCGGACGGGGTAGTGGTAGCAGTAGCAGCAGCATAAATAGCCACAGTGGAAAAGTGAAAGTGTTAAAATAATCTGAGGGAACAACACAAGGTGACCCAATAGCCATGGCTATGTACGCCCTGGGCCTATCAGTCCTCCAAAATAAAATCGCGTTCGCAGAAACACGGGTGAAACAGGTGGCTTATGCGGATGACCTCTCAGGTGCTGGTAAAATCTCAGACTTAAAAGGGTGGTGGGACACTGTGAACACCGCTGGCTCTGAGATAGGATACATCCCTAACGCCACCAAGTCTGTCCTTATTGTCAAACCTGAACATTATGACCATGCCGCAGAAACTTTTAGAGGAAGTGGCGCCACTGTGACAAAAGACGGACAACGACACTTAGGTGCAGTGATCGGGTCAGAGGTATATAAGAAGGAGTACGTGGGAGACAAAGTAGCTGAATGGGTGAGGGAAATAGAAGCTTTGTCTGCCATTGCCAAGACTGAGCCACACGCTGCCTATTCAGCGTACACCCACGGCATCCAACATCGGTGGAAGTTCCTGATGCGCACCATCCCCGGCATCACTCCACTCCTCCGACCACTGGAAAATGCCGTCAAGAATGTATTCTTGCCGGTGCTAGTGAAAGCTCATGCATTGGGGGAGGAGGAGAGGGATATGCTAGCACTTCCCTCAAGACTGGGTGGGATGGGGATCACCAACCCTGAAAAGCTGACTGAAAAGGAGAACCAAAACTCCATCAGCCTTGCCAGGTCACTCATCAACAGGATCATCGCTCAGGAGGTAGAGGGCGAGATAGACCAAACAGAAATAAGAGATATTAAAAGAAAAATCTCAGAAGAAAGGCAACAGGCCCAAAAAGACGAGCTAGACCTTCTTACACAACACCTGTCCACAGAAATGGGTAGAAAAATACACACAGTACAGGAGGCAGGCGCCTCTAACTGGCTAACGTCATTACCAATCAGAGAAAAGGGCTTCAGCCTCAACAAACAAGAATTTGTCGACGCCATTGCTCTGAGATATGGCTGGCCGATTGACGGACTGCCTGATCTCTGTGCATGTGGATCACCAAATGATATCACCTACACCATGACATGTAAAAAAAGAGGCTTCGTCTGTATTACACGATGAAGTGAGGGATCTGACAGCCAGCATGCTCGGGGAGGTATGCCAAGACGTCACTACCGAGCCGGCACTGCTTCCCCTGGACGGCGAACAACTTCGGTACAGGACGGCCAATACCTCACAGGAGGCACGGGTGGATGTAAGTGATCGCGGATTCTGGGTGCGCGGACAGCGGGCGTTCATGGACATCCGCATATTCGACCCGATGGCTGCCTGTCACCGTGAGCTGCCCCTGCAAGCCGCCCACCACAGGGACGAGCAAGAGAAGACAAGGGCATACAGTGAAAGAATCCAACATGTGGATCAGGGTAGCTTCACCCCCCTCGTCTTCACCACATCCGGCGGGATGGGTCCCAGGGCCCAATGCTTCTACGCACGCCTCGCGGAACTAATCTCAGAAAAGAAGCATCAGCCAAGGAGCCACGTTGTCGCCTGGATGAGGTGTCGCCTCTCGTTCTCCCTGCTCAGGTCGGCCATCCTATGTCTCAGGGGCACCAGACACTCTTGCCCAAAAGCCACCAACATCTCCAATATGGACTATGAAGCCACAGTGGTGGAGAGTGACATTAGGGTGGGTCGGGAGTGACTTGAGTGGGGAAGGAAAGGGGGATCTGGACGTAATAGATGATAGGTGATTTAGTGCTAGGTAGTATTAGTGATATGGTTGGATGCCACAGTCATTAGCGAACAGAGTTGGGGCTAATGACCTCCAAGTTATGGAGCCCTCCATGATTATCTGTCGGGAAAATAAACATGGGTGGAGGTATCATTTATGTAGTAGTAGTAGTTGTAGAAGTAGTAGTAGTAGTAGTAATAGTAGTAGTAGTAGTAGTAGTAGTTGTAGTAGCAGTAGTAGTAGTAGTAGTAGTAGTAGTAGTAGTAGTGGGCGTGGTAGTCGTGGTAGTAGAAGTGGTAGTAATATATTTGATTTCCTAATAAGCTGGTCCAACCGCTAATTATGACGACTAAGATTTAAATCTTTATAAATGCGGCATGATCAATACCCCCTTATATTTAAGATCTGTCACAAGTTATCTACCAGTAGACAATAGCGGGGACAGGGCTGGTGATTCAATAAAGATAGCAGACTTGAGTGTCGCCCAACCTCAATGATGATTTGAGGCATAAAAAAATGACCTTCGATGAGGCATTTATTTCACTTTCACCAGCACTATTAGTAGTAAGTAAAGAGGCATGGGTAGGATATGAAGAGAGGAGGAGGAGGAGGAGGAGGAGGAGGAGGAGAAGTTGGAGAAGGAGGAGGAGAAGTTGGAGAAGGAGGAGTAGGAGGAGTAGAAGAAAAATAACAAGGAGGAGAAGGGGTAGAGGAAGAATACAAGGGAGTGTGATGAACGTAGTAGATAATTTTTGATTAAAGCGATATAAAGTGAAAGAGAAATGTTGAGTTGATAGGTGCAGATATTGCGTTTCTGAGGCATTGAAGGACACAGTTCCTCCTGCTCCATTCAGAAATGACAGAATGATCTGAGGTTAAGTGTTCTTAAGCGCCCAGACTAGAATAATGTAATTCCTGTAGTGAGGGTCTTCAGTTTAAAGATGTTGAGTAATGTTGGGTCGTCCGCGTAGTAGTGGAGTGGAGTGCACTTTTGTTTTGGAATTATCATTAAAGAACAAAAGAAAAGTCAGGGAGATAAAACAGAGCCCTGAGGGATACAATTGTCAATATGTTTAAGGGAAGAACAGTCAGATTGTCAGATTGTTTATAATAACGTATTGGATAGTCTATTTTCATGTTTGTTAGTTTGTCAGTTTGCTTATAATTTACTACAATTTTGTTTATTTCCGGTCTGTCTTTTTATCGGTCTGTTTTAATGCTGTCTTTGAAAGTTTGATTTTTTTTAATACTGTCTCAGTTCAGTTTCATGTCGGTCTGTCTGCTTCTCTCTCTCTCTCTCTCTCTCTCTCTCTCTCTCTCTCTCTCTCTCTCTCTCTCCACTTGTATTAGAGCAATTGGCGTTACTAATGTTGGACACATTGGCATTTATGGACTCAATAATCGGATTCGAAGTCCAACGCGTATCAGTGAATGCTTTTGTCCTCTTAGAGACATACACCCACCCCCCCCCTCTCTCTCTCTCTCTCTCTCTCTCTCTCTCTCTCTCTCTCTCTCTCTCTCTCTCTCTCTCTCTCTCTCTCTCTCTCTCTCTCTCTCTCTCTCTCTCTCTCTCTCTTTGCATGTGTGTGTGTGTGTGTGTGTGTGTGTGTGTGTGTGTGTGTGTATGAGAGAGAGAGAGAGAGAGAGAATGGGGTGGGCGGAGAGGGAGAGTGCATGTTCTTGTGTCGCTGTGCTCATTTCAGATAAAGTAAAAATAAAAGAAAACCCAAAACCAAAAAGGAAAATGCACCTAGAAAAAGAAATGGATAAATTAAGCATAAAAAGAAAGACAAAAATAGCACAAGAAAACTCAAGGAAAGACAGACGCATACCTGGAGAGAGAGAGAGAGAGAGAGAGAGAGAGAGAGAGAGAGAGAGAGAGAGAGAGAGAGAGAGAGAGAGAGAGAGAGAGAGAGAGAGAGAGAGAGAGAGAGAGAGAGAGAGAGAGAGAGAGAGAGAGAGAGAGAGAGAGAGAGAGAGAGAGAGAGAGAGAGAGAGAGAGAGAGAGAGAGAGAGAGAGATTAGACAGAATTACCACACATGGTCCAGACTAGGTGGTCTGTCCTTAAACCTAAGTGAATCTGCACTAATCAGATGGCTCCAAAACGTTGCTTTTCTACTCTAGTTAATATTAAGTTCAACGAAGTGACGGTCGAGCTTGTTTTTAAAGGAGTTAATCGTGTTACATTGGACCACTGACGGTGGAAGCTTATTCCATTCTCGCACTACAACGTTGGTGAAGAAAAATTTGGTGCAGTCTGAATTTACTTGTCTACATTTGAGTTTTATGCCATTGTTCCTCGTTCGCAAAGTGTCAGCGATCAATAACAATTTTGTTCTCTCTACATTCGTGAAACCATTAAGTATTTTAAAACATTCGATCAGTTTTCCTCGGAGGCGACGTTTCTCAAGAGAGAACATGTTAAGGGTGGAAAGCCTTTCTTCGTAGGCTTTGTTGCGCAAGGAAGGGATCATTTTTGTTGCCCGACGCTGAACACCTTCTAATTTGGCAATGTCCTTTGCATGGTGAGGAGACCAAAACTGTACCGCATATTCCAAGTGGGGTCTGACTAAACTACTGTAGAGTGGAAGTATTACATCTTTATTCTTGAATAAAAAGTTTCTTTTAATGAAGCCCAGCATTCTGTTCGCTTTATTTGCTGCATCGATGCATTGCTGTGAGAATTTGAGGTTTGACGCGATTTTGACCCCCAGGTCCTTAACGCATTGAACGCTTGTGAGTTTAACGCCGCGCATTTCGTAATCGAACTTCTTATTTCTTGTTTCAACTTGAAGGACCTGGCACTTGTCTACGTTAAAGGGCATCTCCCATCTATCCGACCAAGATGAAATTTTGTGCAAATCCTCTTGGAGGCCGTCTTCGTCAGTGAGAACCGAGTTACCAATCTTTGTGTCGTCTGCAAATTTACTAATGCGATTATTGAGTCGAACATCCATGTCGTTGATGTAAATAATGAAGAGCACCGGGCCAAGAACCGAGCCCTGAGGGACGCCACTAGTGACCGGCGCCCACTCTGAGTTAAATCCGTCAATCACCACTCTTTGCTGTCTGTTGCTCAACCAATTCGCGATCCATTGTTTTACTTGACCGTCAATACCTACTTGCTTTAATTTATAAAGTAATTTATGATGTGGGACTTTATCAAACGCTTTCTGGAAATCAAGATAGACTACGTCCAATGATTTGGTTACGTCATAAACTGAAAAGAGATCGTTATAAAAGGACAATAGGTTTGATAGGCAGGATCTTTTGTTCCGGAAGCCATGTTGTGAACCCCAATTAATGAATGGCTTTCGAGGTAACTCACAATTTTGTGTCTAATTATGCTCTCAAGTAGCTTACCTACAATTGAAGTTAGACTAATGGGTCTGTAGTTACCTGGTATTTTTTTGTCCCCTTTCTTAAAAATCGGTGTCACGTTAGCCTTTTTCCAATCCGAAGGGACGATGCCTTGTCGCAAGAACAATATTGAATACGGTTGTGAGGGAGGAGGCTATTTCGCTCTTTGTTTCTTAAAGCAGTATAGGATATACTTTATCGGGTCCTGGACTTTTATTTGTTTTAAGTGAATGGAGAACTTTAAGGACTTCATCGGTTGTTATTTCAAAATTAGGCAATGCATGCTCGAGATTTACATTAGTACTGGTGCTGGTGGTAGTGGGAGGAACTGTTAGTATTAAACACCACGGAAAAGTAACTGTTTAAGAGGTTTGCAATGTGTTGGCTGTCAGTCACTAGTGCACCGTCGCTGTTTGTTAAAGGTCCAATTCCACTTCTGATCGCCTTTCTGCTGTTTATGTAACTGAAGAAAGATTTCGGATTATTTTTACAGTTGGCTGCAATATTTTCTTCATATCTACGCTTTGCCTGGCATACTAATCTTTTTACTCGTCGCCTGGCATCGTTATAAAATCTAATGTTTTCGGGCGTGCTTTGCTCTTTCTTTAACCTGTAAAACAATTTTCGCTCCTTGACTGAGTGTTTAATTTCGCTATTAAACCAAGGTGGGCTTTTATTAGTGTTACTTCGCTTCTCGCACAAGGGGACGAATGTGTTCTGCTGAGTGAGTGATTTTTAAAGCTTAGCCAGGCTTCCTCTACATTGCCGCCATCTGATAGTTGTATTTCTGTTAGTTTTTGTCGGATTTCTACGAAGTTAGCTCTTTTGAAATTGGGCACCTTTACTTTATTTTCAGTCACTGATGTTTGAGCTCTCCTACCGTGACATTACTGACTAGGTTATCTTGGGTCGTTATAACAAGGTCGAGTATGTTATTTTGTCGAGTTGGTTCAGAACCATTTGGCTTAGATAATTTTCTTCTAAAAATTCGATCATTCTATGTGACTCGCCTTCTGTACCCGACAATGTCGCCCAGTCGATATGGGGGAGGCTAAAGTCTCCTAATATCAATGAGTCGCTGTTATTAACCCTTAAAGCGCGGGTGTCCACAATAGTGGACAGCCGGAGCGTGGGCTCGTAGCGCGGGTGTCCACAACAGTGGACATGGCATTTTTTTTAATGAACGCGCCGCCAGATTTGATTAGTTTGTCGTCAAGTACAGTAAACATGCCGTTTTCTTTCCTACAATGCCCACAAACACTCTTACATTATCAGTGGTCAGTTAACGCTTTGTGCTAGCTTTGACAAGATGTTCGCTAGACACCGCAGCTCCACTCACCATTCCAGTCAAATCCATCCTCAAGATGGAGCCCTTTTGACCTCAACACCAATAAAAAACATCAGGAAAGCCTTGGAAGAAAGCGAAATTGAAGCAGAGTTAGATAAAACTGTCACAAGCACAATCCTTGGCAGTGACAGCGATACCACTCTAAGTTACTGTAATGATGGTTATGGATATGGCTTTGTCAATGAAAGCAGTGCTTCTAGTGATGTTCCTGAACATTTTCACAAAGGAAAGGGGATTTTTTTGCATTCCAACATACATGAAGATCAACGCCATGTCAGAAATATACGCCCTGTCAGGACTGCCTTATCGCCCTCACCAGTCAGCTCTGCCACAAGTGTGGACCCCGCTACAGAGACCACCACCACGGATACGCCTGATCCTAACATTTTTTTTTCATTCTAACATGCACGATGATGTTATCTGTATATATTTGTGATAGGTATGATACATAAACGCTGGATGCAGAAAAATGCAATGCAAATGTTATGTGTCATACAGTGGTCGTTCGGCGTGGAGGGTGCAGCCTGGCAACGCCTGAGCCAGTGTGTACAATGTTGCGAGAGGCACAACAATAAGTATATAGCGATCCGTAAAACTTACCCTTTGTAATCTCAAAAATATTAGTAGTGTTGTTTTCTGTCTTTTTTTTTTTTTACCATTCCTTTTGTTACACACTGCAAGTACAGCATTCTAGCATGGTTTTTGGTTCATTGCTAAGTGTAGCGAGTAATGCTAACCACAGATTTTTACAATAATACAAAATTTGAGCTTTATATGGGTATGGTACACAGAAACTGTAAAAAAGTGATGCTTTTTATTGCTAAATAATAGAAAATAAGAACAATAGAGGTGGGTATCTGTCTATAATAATATGTTTTCATAGTTCCTACTTCATAACTCTGTACTCGTTCTACCAATGCTTATATGGTGTTCAAATTAGCGTCAAAGGACAGCTAAGGAAAGGACTTTACAATGATACCTCATTCAGCAACGTTAGGTCAGTAAGAGAGAAGATACTTGAGGTTGAAGTGAGGTGTGTTTTTCAGTGAATATGCCCGCGTGGCAGGCCAGGCGCGGCAAAATCTAGATCGCGCTTTAAGGGTTAAGTGACTGCCTTAAAACGCTGTACATTTCAAGGTCGTCATCGAGTGATTGCCCGGGAGGCCTGTAGGTGACAGATATATTTAAATTGACTTTTGCAATGTTTAGTCGCACGAACAAATGTTCAACGTTACTGTCTCTTGGTGTTTGGTCAGTGGGTTGCAAATAGCTTTTGAGAAAAAGGGCGACGCCACCGCCTCTACGGTTTACACGATCTTTGTTGAAGAGTCTGTAGCCATCTACGATGTATTCGGAACTTAAATCAATATTTGTAGTGTCGATAAATGTTTCGGTTATAGCAATTATGTCAAAATTTTCTGTTAGAGCAAGACGTCTCAGTTCGTCAAATTTGTTTCTTAGGCTACGCGCGTTGAAACTAAGGATTTTTTAAGTAATCTAGAGGCTTGGTAATAGAGGTGGTGGTACTTGCGGGATCACGGCTACGGGTTTGTTGCGATGCATGGCGTCTATTTACACGGGTGGGGTGGAGGGACGTGGCTGATGGTCGTTTTTTGATCGGGTGTCACGTACTGCGTCGTTGAGGAGCCTTCCGAATCTGGCTGCCCCGATGGGAGACAAGTGTATTCCGTCCGAAGGGAAAAGGATGACAGGGTTGGCGTTATAATTATATGTAGTGATGAAAGGGAAATAGAGAGAGTAATACGGTCGGGATGACAGATGAAAGGGAGCGAAATCGAAGGGTTTGGAAAGGAAAGAGAAAGAAGAGTTGCGGAAACATGCCAGAGGAGGAGTGTGAAAAGTTGGAGAGGAAATGAGAGTAAAAGGAAAAGAAAAATGAAGCAAACGAAAAAGGCAATACCGTGTCAATAATCCATATTCAACAACTCTTCGCACACACACACACACACACACACACACACACACACACACACACACACACACACACGCGCGCGCGCGCGCGCACACACACACACACACACACACACACACACACACACACACACACACACACACACACACACACACACACACAAACTGTTGTTCTGGTGTAATATCGATTTGATAGGAACATACGTACGTACATGCATGCAGACAGAGCTCGTCATTGAAATTCTCGCTGGAGCCCCACTCTTAATGCGGCAGCTCCTTCAGAGGAAAATCGGAGGTTTAAAATTAAATTATTACATATCTGACAACTCTGCCTGTGTGTTGGGCGTGGCCAAGGAATCAACAATCCTTGGGCGACGTGCAGAGGCGGGAAATAATGACACTCTTCTGCCCATAGCTGTCAAACAGGAAACATTCAGCTGATATCCTCCCCCATCACCCTCCCCCACTTTGGCTTACAGTTACTATGTTGTTCAGCTATTTTAATGGAAAATGGTTCGCTGGATCACCTTGCCAAGGGATGTCACCACAGCCATCACAGTCATCTCTCCAAAAGCTTGATATTCTTCACGGGGAATTTCGAAGCTGATGGGTGTCAGTGTCAGCCAAGTACAGAGATATTTGAAGTGTTTGGCGGATATTGACAACAAAATACTTGAGAAGATGTGAACTTGAATTTAATCCTCAAGAAACAGCCAGAAAAAAAATAAAGGAAAACAACCTAAGAATGCTGAGTAACGTGTCTGTGAGGACATTATTGCGCCGCTTCTGAGAGCATGGATAAGGAAAAAGTAAAGATACAAAACACATTTTGTTTTGCCCATAATGCATCAGCTGATCTGCATGCACAGTGAGCCATCTCTGTGCATTGTCAGCTGGGACCCAGTTACCAATGCAGGCTCATACCTTGCTGCCTGATCACTGTGCGCAATATTTTGGACTTTATTCTTTAAAACATGAAATATGTGCTATGATTGGTTTTAGTAACCATAACGATACAGGAAATATAACAAACTCAAATTATTCAGATAACCAGTGACTAATACGACGGTAAAAAAATGTATTCATATTTTTTCGGTGTCGGATAACCTAAGTGGGCCAAATGCAAGGTTGTTCTCGTCACTTTAATGCAACAGACTAGACACATAAGTATATTCATGTATCAAATATCAAGACATCTCTCCACCCGAAATATACCACTCTTTTGGCTACTCTTATTTTCATATTTTAGGAGCAGCGTTTTGCGGGCTTTTTTGTTCTCGACACTTTTTTCATGCCCTTGAGCTTTTTTTTTTTTTTTTTACGTTGTTGCCTATTGCACCGGTAGGCATCTTCCCGGTGGGGCCTGATGGTCGGCCCCATGTCCTATCCATTCCTACGCCGATGATTCCACTCTGCATTATTCAACTTCTTTTAATAGAAGACCCACCCTTCAGGAACTTAACGACTCAAGGCTGGAGGCTGCAGAACGCTTAGCCTCAGACCTTACTATTATTTCCGATTGGGGCAAGAAGAACCTGGTGTCCTTCAACGCCTCAAAAACACAGTTTCTCCACCTATCCACTCGACACAATCTTCCAAACAACTATCCCCTATTCTTTGACAACACCCAGCTATCACCTTCCTCAACACTAAACATCCTCGGTCTATCCTTAACTCAAAATCTCAACTGGAAACTTCATATCTCATCTCTTACTAAATCAGCTTCCTCGAGGCTGGGCGTTCTGTACCGTCTCCGCCAGTTCTTCTCCCCTGCACAGTTGCTGTCCATATACAGGGGCCTTGTCCGCCCTCGTATGGAGTATGCATCTCATGTGTGGGGGGGCTCCACTCACACAGCTCTTCTGGACAGAGTGGAGGCAAAGGCTCTTCGTCTCATCAGCTCTCCTCCTCATACTGATAGTCTTCTACCTCTTAAATTCCGCCGCAATGTTGCCTCTCTTTCTATCTTCTATCGATATTTCCACGCTGACTGCTCTTCTGAACTTGCTAACTGCATGCCTCCCCCCCTCCCGCGGCCCCGCTGCACTCGACTTTCTACTCATGCTCATCCCTATACTGTCCAAACCCCTTATGCAAGAGTTAACCAGCATCTTCACTCTTTCATCCCTCACGCTGGTAAACTCTGGAACAATCTTCCTTCATCTGTATTTCCTCCTGCCTACGACTTGAACTCTTTCAAGACGAGGGTATCAGGACACCTCTCCTCCCGAAACTGACTTATCTTTCGGCCACCTCTTTGGATTCTTTTTAGGAGCAGCGAGTAGCGGGCTTTTTTTTTTATTAATGTTTACTTTTTGTGCCCTTGAGCTGTCTCCTTTGCTGTAAAAAAAAAAAAAAAAAAAAAAAAAAAAGGCTTCTTCCAGGTGGGGCCTGATGGTCGGCCCAGCCCGTTCTGGCGCAGGCGAGTGTTTACAGTGGCGCCATCTTGCGTTGGCTCATGCTGCCCCCCGGAACTCGTTCTTGATTCGCTTGGACGGCTTCCTCTAGAGTCCGGGTTGATGGGTGGTCTTCATGACAGCATGTGGGTAGTTTTAAGCCACTCGGCGGTGACTGAAAAATCCGAGTGGTAGCGTGAGGATTCGAACCCGCGTCGTCCATCACGCGGCGAATGTGTGTCCAGTACGCTATCACTTCAGCCACCGCCTACCCAGTAAAATAAATAAATAAAAATAAATAAATAAATAATACTAGGATGAAGCTCTTCAGCACATGGTGTATACTCCTTCCACCTCCGGCAAATGCATTGATTTCGTCTCTCGATCTGTCTACCCTGACTTTTTAAAATTTCAATATTGCCACCTTGTTACTTTTATTATTCATCTGCTATAAGTTATGCGTATAATATGGCCTTACTATACCTGTGTCCTTTTCCACAACGACCCCCATTACGGCAGTTATACGCAAACTAATCCTGTGTTTTTATCGACCAAATGAAAATGACAAAATGGAGGACTGGACCCTCGAGCAGTGTCGTGGGGTGCCGTAAAGCGAAAGCTTCTCTTGTCATCGTATGAGAAACCTTGTAGTGTTGCCCAAGTCTATCTACCGGGCTCTTTAAAGACGTTACGTTACCACTTTCATGCAGGACGGCGCACTATGCCACTGCTGAATCACTGATGCTGTGAGTCAATAACTGCTGTGTGTTTTTCTTTGAAAACTGACCTGCAAATCTCCAGACTTGAACCCCTTCTAGAATTTATGGGCTTTCACAAAACGGGAGTTCTATAGTGCCCTAGCTCCAAGCTGTGCTTTACCTCCTTTGCAACCCCAGCATTTCACGGCACGTTTGTAAGAATGTAAGAAGCGTAAAAGGAAGCATAAAGTATTTTACTTTTAAGCTCAAAATAACTCTTTGGAGTCAGTATCATGTATATATTACTTTACTAAGCTCGGAAGCGGAGAGCGAAACTTTCAATGACGATCGCTTGTATACATAAGTAACTGTAAACAAATATAAAGAAACATTCCGTATGTTTTTTTCCCCTTTAACACGAAATGAAAAGTTTCTATATAAAAGAAAGCACATCATAAAAAAAGGACAAACTATTTTGACCGGATGTAAATAAGCTAAAAGAAATCAGAAAAAAACAAATCACAGGTACTAGGAGAGAGAGAGAGAGAGAGAGAGAGAGAGAGAGAGAGAGAGAGAGAGAGAGAGAAGGGGGGAGGGAAGGGATAAGTACTACCACCTTGACACAAACCCTCAGCGATTGACAGATGCCTTACTATAACTAATCAGTAGTGGGCCAACTTTCGAGAGGCGTTGCCATTAGAAACTGCTTTTTTTTTTAATGTTACTTGCAAAATGTTTCTCTTATGTTAGATTAATATATTATATTCGTTCATAACATCTGTTTCATCCTAACCTGTTTCATAGAACTGAACAGTTTGTATGCAGAGAGTATGAGAACAACAAAGTTCCTTGACACAAATGCGTATGTAATCAGTCATTATCATCAGTCATATTTTCAGCCTTCACTTTTTGCAAACATGATGTATTTTTTCCCACTTCTGTCGTTACTTTTTTTTCTGAAACCGTCTAGTGAGACATCTCTATGTAAATATTTCTTTTTTTTTCTATTTCTTTCGTTTACTATGATTTTTCAGTCCATTTTTTTTACAGCTATAGCTACTTTATATTTTCTTTTGTAGAAAATCGTAATATTCAGCCAAAGAAAATCAGATGCTGGAGGAGAATATCTGGCTTTTTTGCCTCTGGTAGGCGATATTCAGTCGGTGGGTTAATGTCTGTTCTCAGAATACTAATTCTGGTCACGTACATACATTATACCCATTGTCCTCGCAAATCATGATGCCTTTTTGCCTTTAAATAACTGGTGCTGGACACAATACAGAACAAAAAGATCTCTGATTTATCTTATGCTTTGCTGAACAATTTAAGTTTATTACATATAAAATTCTAATACTTTGACAAAAATAGAAAATGCGGGGAACAATAACGTATTAACATATATTTATAGCAATGATTGAAAATAATAACGATTTTTATTACATTACTCTTCTACCTTTTTCTTTAAGAGAGAGCCTCTTTTGTGCTTGATTAAATCACTAAAAGCAGCCAACCTCGCAATGAGCCCACAGGCTTTCTGCTGCCTGCTCTTCCATGTTTCCATGTTTCCTCTCCTTCTCCTCCTCCTCCTCCTCCTTAGACTCCTTCCTTAGCATAAAAATATATTATAAACTTCGTTGTGTGAATACATTTTGTTGTTCTCATCAGTAACTGCATGAATTTCCCTCATTTATACAGCATTACTGATTAATAACAACAAAAATACGATGTCGTGATTGGCAGCGAGCGACGAAGGTTGGACAACTCGTGATGAGTCATCATACACTTTCTCAGGCCTTGTATCAAGGTGGCATTGATACTACACTTTATGCCACCCGCTGGAGGTAGAAAAAGGGACAATAATAAATAAAGAAAAGAGAGCAAAGAAAGTGTGAAAAATGGTGGGAACTAGAAGAAAAAAACGAGAAATGAAAAATACGACAGGAAGCGCCACTCAGAAGAAGAGAAGTGTGAAACAAGAAACAAACAAAAAAAAAAAACGAAAGGCGAAATAGAACAAAACACAAACAAACTGAAAGAAACATGAACAAGAAGTGAGGAGACAAAGAGAAAATGTAAAGTAGTATACCGACTATTACCAGCCTTATAACCACAAACAGAAAGAGAGACTATCAATCAGCCAAGTAAGCAACGGAAAACGTCACCACCGACAACACGTTTATACTCCCACCACACCCACGACCGTCAGTCACCACCCACAGCCACTATCACCAGCCAGCCATTCAGCCAGTCCAGCCGACCGTATGAAACAAACTTGAAGACCAACCCGAAAAATGCATGGTAACTAATTGGCCACCTTTTATCCCGCATTACAAAGGTAAACTGGGCAAACAAAGCTAAGTGTTGAAGGGAGGGAAGGAGTTTTCGAAGATTGGGTAACGGGGAGGGTTGGTTGTGCGGCTGTAGGGGTAGATGGTTTGTAGAGGCGAAGGAGGAAGGGAAGGTTATTGTTGTTGCCAGGTTAGGAAGAGAGATAATAGGAGGTATAGAAAGTAATGGAGGTGGTTTTGTTGATAATAAGGTGAGGTGATGAGGAGGAGAATGATAAGAACTAAAGACTTACATGAATACGAAAAAAAATGGAATAAATGAAAAATTGAGGAGGAAGATACTGAAAGGAGGACGAAAAAGATTACGTGGGCGGAAAACTGAAGAGAAAGAAAGGAGGGGATGGTAAGAGGCAAGAAAGAAAACAGGAGTTGAAGTGGGAGAAGGCAGGGGAAGGAGGGAGGAGCAGGCAACATCACGCTTCAGCGAGAAAATTGCATCCGCGAGCCAAAGTTTGCGGTGAATAAAATATGTGTTTTGGCGGCCCAGCAAGGCTCTCGAGGCGAAGATAAAGACCCACCAAGTGTGCGGAGGATAATCTGACGGCATTAATGTGAGGCGTGAATGAGAGGTGGTGGTGGTAGTAGTGGTGGTAGAAGAATGGTGGCGAAAGTTGAAGTAGTTATTGTTGTAGAAGTAGTAGTAGTAGTAGTAGTAGTAGTAGTAGTAGTAGTGACGTGACTGTGGAACCCATGCTGCTCCCTCTGCAAGGCGAACACCTCGCCAGACGCACCGCTAATGTTTCGAACGAAGCACGAGTGGATGTTAGCGCCAGAGGGTTTTGGACTCGTGGACAAAGGGCATACTTTGATATAAGGATCTTTGATCCCATGGCCCATTGCCACAGAGACCTGACCCTTGATGCAGCCCACAGAAGAAACGAACAAGAGAAGAACAGAGCATATGAAGAAAGAATACAGAATGTGGACCAGGGCTCCTTCACCCCGGTAGTATTCACGACGGCAGGAGGGATGGGACCAAGGGCGCAGAGCTTCTACGCAAGACTCGCCGAAACACTGGCGGATAAGAAACAACAGCCAAGAAGCAGTGTGGTCGCCTGGATGAGATGCAGGCTGTCCTTCTCCCTCCTGAGGTCAGCCTTGGTCTGCCTGAGAGGAACCAGGTCACCTGCACCCAAAACACCCGCATTGCTGACCTGGACTTTGAGGCGACGGTGGTTGATAGTCGTATCAACCACAAGCTCTGTTAGCTTAAAAATAAAATGTTTAGTAAAGTTTGTAATATTAAATAAAGATGGTTGTCGGCCACAGTCATTGGCGGGGTGGGGCCAATGAATTGCTTTGTGAAAGGATATGAGAAAATATACCGCTCACAACGCAACTCTAATAGATGGAGGCCCGTAGTAGTAGTAGTAGTATATTAAGTAGTAGTAGTAGTAGTAGTAGTAGTAGTAGTAGTAGTAATAGTAGTAGTAGTAATAGTAGCAGTAACAGTAGTAGTAGAAGTAGTAGTAGGGGCCTAGTAGTAGTAATAGCTGTAATAGTAGTAGTAATAGTAGTAGTAGTAATAGTAGCAGTAATATTATTATTATTATTATTATTATTATTATTATTATTATTATTATTATTATTATTAGTAGTAGTAGTAGTAGTAGTAGTAGTAGTAGTAGTAATAGTAATAGTAGTAGTAGTAGAAATACGGGCTCCATCCATTAGAGTTGCGTTGTGAGAGGTATCTGTTTTCATAGTCCTTCACAAAGCAATTCATTGGCCCCAGCCCGCCAATGACTGTGGGCGACAAAAATCTGTATTTAGTATTACAAACATTATTAAACATATTGTTCTTAAGCTAACAGAGCTTGTGGTTGATACGACTATCAACCACCGTCGCCTCAAAGTTCAGGTCGGCAACGTGGGTGGTTTTGGGTGCAGGTGACCTGGTTCCTCTCAGGCAGACCAAGGCTGATCTCAGGAGGGAGAAGGACAACCTGCATCTCATCCAGGCGACCACACTGCTTCTCGGCTGCTGTTTCTTATTCGCCAGTGTTTTAGCGAGTCTTGCGTAGAAGCTCTGCGCCTTTGATCTCATCCCTCCCGACGTCGTGAATACTAACGAGGTGAAGGAACCCTGGTCCACATTCTGTATTGTTTCTTCATTCGCTCTGTTTTTCTCTTGTTCATATCCTCTGTGGGCTGCAGCGGTCAGGGTCTCAGAGGGTCAGGTCTCTGTACACAACCCATGGATCAAAGATCCTTATGTCAAATACGCCCTTTGTCCACGAATCCAAAACCCTCTGGCGCTAACATCCACTCGTGCTTCGTTCGAATCATTAGCGGTGCATCTGGCGAAGTGTTCTCCTTAATTGCAGAGGAAGCAGCATGAGCTCCACGGTCACGTCGTGACAGACCTCTTTCAGCATCTGAGCTGTCACGTCTCTCACTTCGTCATGTCTCATGCAGAAGAAGCCTCCTGTCTTGCATGTCATGGCATGGTTTTGGTTGAAGGGTGAGCCATGCTTACACATGTTCGGGAGCCCATCCACTGGCCAGCCATACCTCAGGGCAATAGCATCCGTGAATTCTTTCTTGTTTAAGTTGAAGCCTTTTACCCCGATAGGTAGTGTGGTTAGTCAGTTCGAAGCCCCCACTTCCTGTGCTGTACCCGTCCTCCTCCTTGTGTCTTCCGGGAGTTCTCTCATTAGGTCTCTCAGAGTGTCTCTCTGTTTTCCTTCTCGGTTCTTGGAGATTTAATTCCTCAGTGGCATAATTTTTTGAGGGTTGTCTTAATAGATTCGAAAACATTAACCCAGATAGTCTATTTCAGAGAGACACCAACACAATAACACGTAGCAACGGTATGAAGTTAAAGGGAAACCAATGTAACACATTGGCGCGCAGAAGTTATTTCAATAATAGAGTCGTCGATCACTGGAATAGACTCCTACCGTCAGTAGTTAGCGCACAGAGTATTAATAGCTTCAAGTCTTCATTGGATAAGTATTTCAGGGATATAAGATTTTACTGACCCTTTTTCATATGTTTCAGGCAGTGAGGTGTGTGAACAGTAAGGTTAACAGGATACTGGAGCGTACCCCAGTACCGAAGGTAAACGAGGATCAAGCCTCTACTGGTAACCCCTGAAACTACATCTCACCCCATCGTGAGCAGTCCAATTTAATACTAGCTTTTTTTTTTATGATTCAACTACATACACTGTTTACTGACCCTTTTTAGTCTGTCTCAGGCAGCCTGCAGCACGAGTACAACCTGAAGACATTAGTTTCCCCCACAGCTTAGGTCACCAGTAGCGTAAGTTAAGGGTAGTAATTTCCTCTTATTTCTCTCTCTTCTGTAAAATTTCCATGTCCCTTTCTTCCTTAGAGGCACATGGTGTTCTCTTCTAACTATTTCCTGCTGGCACGTTGCCGGAGGGAGAGGTGGGTGGGGAGGAGCCTTCATCTAGTCTATCCTGTCCTTCCACACGTAGTTTACTAGTAGTAGCGGTAGTAAACAGACACCCTCGCCATAGACCGACAGGTCTTCTGGTATCTGTTCTTCCTATGTATTCCTATGTATTCTCCCCTTTCGTTTTGGTCGATAATATATTCGGTCAAAGAGGCTGTGATTCGGAGTGAGTTTTCGAATTCAGACTCTACCAGATTTTGCGGGTTTGTGATGCCGAGC
Organism: Eriocheir sinensis; assembly: GCF_024679095.1. NCBI lineage: Eukaryota > Metazoa > Arthropoda > Malacostraca > Decapoda > Varunidae > Eriocheir > Eriocheir sinensis. Next base: position 11,402,883 of record NC_066538.1, read on the forward strand.
CCACCCATTCTTGGCGGCAACTCCAACTACCTTCGCTCCTGGTCGCTGGGGCATCTATCATATGCTCTCGCAGGTATGAAGGTGTTTCTGATAGCATCTTCCAGAGGTTTTAGTAACTGAGCAACATCAGGAATTGTCCTCATGAGGTAGTTCCATTTCTGCTTGACACCGTACGTAAATGCTGCGTAAATGCCTGCGGTTCTGTTTTGGTTATCTCGCTCAGCCTGTGCAATTCGGACTTCCAGCGCCTTACAGCTGTTTTCACATATTCGATTATGTATTCAGCTGCTCCAATGACTGCCCCGAGGTGACTTTCACCAGTCACTGACAGCTTCACATTACTGCCCTGGAATGCGGTTTTGGCCCGAACTTATGCCTCTGGTTTCACAATCACCACAGATTTAGTGGCGCTGGGACGGTACCCTATTTTAGAGCCGTGTTCATTGACGAGATCCCACCATTTCCTGAGGTCTGCAGACTCTTCTACCCCGGTGAGGTCATCCGCAAACGCCATCTGTGTGACGTTGGTGTTGGTGTACCCTATTTTTGGGCCGTGTTCATTGACGAGGTCCCACCATTTCCTGAGGTCTGCAGAATTTCCTACCCCGGTGAGCTCATCCGCAAACGCCATCTGTTTGACGTTGGTGTTTTCATGGCGGATGATGTCCTGCAGCTTCATCATTCCCAGGCCAAACATTGCCATGGCCACTGGGTCGCCCTGGGTGGTGCCCTCTGAGGACTGTATGGCCTCCGTGTCTCCAAGTCGTTGGTCATTATGACTGCTGATGAAAAGTCTGGCAGGTTCCTTGTATGTATTTTCAATATATTGGGCAAAGATAGGGCACTTGAATTTTACGTTGTGCAGTGCTATTTCCCTATTACTGTTGTTGAACGCATTAGCAGCGTCCACCATTAGCACCGCCTCGCATTCTGGGTCTTTGAACATTTACCTAACGGCGTGGATGGCAGCTTCACACCCAGCCTGTTGACCCGCACACATTTTTTTTTTTTACAACAAAGGAGACAGCTCAAGGGCACAAAAAAGTAAACAATAATAATAAAAAAGCCCGCTGCTCGCTGCTCACAAAAAAAGAATCTAAAGAGGTGGCCGAAAAAGAGGTCAATTTCGGGAGGAGAGGTGTCCAGATACCCTTCTCTTGAAAGACTTCAAGTCGTAGGCAGGAGGAAATACAGAAGAAGGAAGATTGTTCCAGAGTTTACCAGCGTGAGGGATGAAAGAGTGAAGATGCCTCCCCCCCTCCCCGCGGGAGGGGGGGAGGCATGCAATTAGCAAGTTCAGAAGAGCAGTCAGCGTGAAAATATCGATAGAAGATAGAAGGAGAGGCAACGTGGCGGCGGAAACAGAGGTAGAAGACTATCACAACGAGGAGGAGAGCTGATGCGACGAAGAGTCTTAAACTCCACTCTGTCCAAGAGAGCTGTGTGAGTGGAGCCCCACCCACACGTGAGATGCATACTCCATACGAGGGCGGACAATACCCCTGTATATGGATAGCAACTGTGCGGGGGAGAAGAACTGGCGGAGACGATACAGAACGCCCAACCTTGAGAAAGCTGATTTAGTGAGAGAAGAGATGTGAAGTTTCCAGTTAAGATTTTGAGTTAAGGATAGACCGAGGATGTTTAGTGTTGAAGATGGTGACAGCTGAGTGTTGTCGAAGAATAGGGGATAGGTGTTTGGAAGATTGTGTCGAGTTGATAGTTGGAGAAAGTGGGGTTTTGAGGCATTGAAGGACACAAGGTTCCTTTTACCCCAATTGGAAATGATAGTAAGGTCTGAGGTTAAGCGTTCTGCAGCCTCCAGCCTGGAGTCATGCAATTCCTGTTGAGAGGGTCTTCTGTTGAAAGAAGTTGAATAATGCAAAGTGGAGTCATCAGCGTATGAGTGGATAGGACAGTTTGTTATGGAAAGAAGATCATTGATGAATAAAAGGAAGAGAGTGGGTGATAAGACTGTGGAACACCACTGTTAATAGGTTGATGAGAAGAACAATGACCGTCTTCCACAGCAGAGATATAACGGCCGGAAAGGAAACTGGAGACAAAGGAACAGAGAGAAGGATAGAATCCGAAAGAGGGCAGTTTAGAAAGCAAAGACTCGTGCCAGACTCTATCGAAGGCTTTCGATATGTCTAGTGCAACTGAGAAAGTTTCACCGAAACGGCAAAGAGAGGATGACCAATAATCAGTTAAGAGAGCAAGAAGAACGCCAGTAGAACGCCCCTTGCGGAACCCATACTGGCGATCAGATAGAAGGTTAGAAGTGGAAAGGTGCTTTTGAACCATCCGGTTAAGGATTGATTCAAAAGCTTAAGATAGACAGGAAAGTAAGGCTATAGGGCGGTAGTTTGAGGGATTGGAACGGTCACCCTTCTTAGGCACAGGCTGTACGAAGGCGTACTTCCAGCAGGAAGGAGAGGTAGATGTTGATAGGCAGAGGCGAAAGAGTTTGACCAGGCAGGGTGTCAGCACGGAAGCACAGTTTTTTAAGGAAAATAGGAGGCACTCCATCAGATCCATAAGCCTTCTGAGAATTGAGGCCAGAGAGGGCATAGAAGACATCATTAGGAAGAATCTTAATAACAAGCACAAGGGAGTCGGAGGGGGGATGGAGGTTTCCCACCCCATTCCTCACTTCGCCCTTCACCACCTCCATGACAGCCCTGCCTATGATCCTCCTGAGCACTTCCCCTATCCCAATGGGGCGACAGCCTGTTTTCTTTATCCAGCGTGATGAGCCGGCAGACCGTCAAAGGCTCGAGGTATTGGCAATTCTCTGACGCCAATTTTCTTGCTAGGGCGGCTATTGCGTCGCGAAGATCCACATATGGATTCCCAAAGATGTTCTTACCGAGGAGGTGTATCCACCCCTTGACATCCATGCCTGATGGTCCAGCCGCTCCCTGAGTGTGAAGGGCGTGCCTCCAGATCACGCCGCCGCCGATATGGTCAAAGACAACTTGGTGCGGGGGGGGTGTAGGGGGTGGCCCCCACCATCACCAACCATCACGCAGCGTGTCGCGCTGCCGTGATGGTTACGGCGAGTGACATGTTGCTATAAATACCTCGATGCAGGGTGTTGTAGTCCCATGGGAATTTCATTTCTGGGTGTGCAGGTCTAGCATCGGGATGCTTGTCCTTAAGAGTCTGGCGTGTCTCTTCCGTCATGGGAAGGACCCCCGCTGCCTCATCTTCTAGTACTAGTGACCTAGTTGCCATGGCCACTTCGCCTTGTCTCATCTTGTCAGCAAAGTTTTTATCCTGTCGTTACTGTCATTCTTCGTGAATGTTACGTCTGCGTAGTCTCTCCTGCAGTGTTTTAGCCACGTCAAGCAGCTTCCGGACGTCCCCTTTCCTCCACAGCTCCATTCTTCTTTGTATCGCCTTCACGTCCCCAGATTGTTTCGACTTTTTGTGAGTCCGTTGGCATAGGAGGTGCGGTAGTATGGACAGAATCTTTAAAGCTTAGAAAGCGATTTGCGTGGAGTTATTATACACTCTAATGAGGGAGGTTTTCTCCTCTATCAGCGTTTTGGTGGCGTTACATCTCGGGGCCTCAAATATGTTACTAGAAGGAAATGTTACCACATGATTGTAAGCGTCTCGCACCCACTTCTATGTCTCCTCGAGTGTCCACCTCTGCCAGAAGCGGAGCTCGCGCGAGGCGTCCTCACCTTGGTCACCCTGCCCTTGTCTCTCGTCACCTGCACCCCCCTCCACCTGATCATCTCCAGCGCCTTCATTGGCCTGCCCACCCAGCACCACTTGTTATTGCTCACCATTTTCCACATCCTGCCGTTGAGGGTTTGGGTTTTGACAGTTTCCACCTCTCTTACGGTTAACATAGGGTTGGCCTCGCCCTACGCACGAGCACCGAACTCAGTTTTGATTGCTAGACGAACATACGCAACACTGAGGGGGCTCCATGTCCGTGCAATTATGAGATTGTATCTTAGTTGCTATTTATGGTGATGAATAGAGCAATAGTAACATACCCCACTTTGATTCTTGTCTCCCACCATATACGTACTCACAGACATACGCTTACATATGTCGACTCTGCCTTAGCAGTAATACTAGGATGGTTGTTTCTGTTTCCACTACCATTGCTCCTCTCCACTACTTTACAATCTTACAAATGAACATGATCCTACACATATGAGTTGAGTAGCATTAGTAGTGGTGATAACATTACCAGCTGTTTCCTGAGTCGGGCAGTCGTCTCTATTCCAACGGGAAGAGGTTGAGTCGCTTGAGACGTTCTTCGTAATATTGCGTCCTCAATGATGTTATCAATTTCGTAGCACGTCGTTGTACTCTCTCGAGTATTTCAATGTCCTTCTTGTAATTAGGGGACCAGAATTGCACGGCTTATTCTAAGTGGGGCCTTACCAGCGAACTATACAAGGATAACATAACTCCCTGCATCTTATACTCGAAGTTCCTCGCAATGGACCCGAGCATAGAATTGGCTTTTTTGCAGGCGGATTTGCAGAGTTTTCCGTGTTCCAGGTCACTGCTGATAGTGACTCCGAGGTCTCTTTCCTCCTGCACTACCTGTAGTGGCTCGCCACCAATGCAGTATGTGTGGTTGGTATTAGTGGACTCGATGTGTATTACTTTACATTTGTTTTTGTTAAACGACATTTGCCACTTTTCTGACCACTGAGTGATCTGGTTTAGGTCTCTCTAGATTACTTCGCAGTCTACTGTCGTGATGGCCTTCCCTCCCACCTCTGTGTAATCGGCAGATTTGAAGAGAATGAATTTTAATCCTAGTTCTAGGTCAGCGGTATAGATAATAAAGATTACTTGGCCAAGCACTGTGTCACGGTTTTAGAATCGTGACAAGTTCTTTTATAGTTATTTACTATAGGTAGGATGATGGGCAGATTGTTGGGCGCGTCTGCCTTTGTTACCAGTGACTTGCCGCCTTTCCGTGCGCGCCCACGGGTCGTTGCCTAGGCAACCTGGGGGAGATGCCAATGTGTGCATTTTTGTGCGGGTCGCCCACACACTCCAGCTCCACTCTTGCAGGTGCGCACATTAGTGTTTGCAAACAGCAGCACGCTACGCCTCTGTTTGGTGAAGTTTCTGGATATTTTTTATCTTGTCGAGTTCCCGCTGCCCCGCGGCCTGAGTTGCCGCCGCTCATCTCTCATCTGAGAACGTTACCTAATAGAACCTCGAGTTCTTGTTTCTGTTGTTGCGCAGCATTCTGGCATTGTTGAGGCTGTATGTTGTTAGTAACTAGCTAGCCATGTCGTGTGTGAGCCAGAAGCTGCCCGTGTATTTTCCCCGCGCCAGCAACGTCTTGCATCTCGGCCGGGCGAGATTGGGCCGCCGGGTCACTTGTCGTGGCTGTGAGGTCAAGGGGCTCCACGCTCTCGTCTCTCAGACTGCCGCTGGTAACCACGCGGTTTCCCTCTACTGGAGTGAGGGGATCCCGGCGTTTCGCCATTTGGGGACACAGCCCGCACGTCCCTCAGTCCCCTGCGGCAAGTTCTGCGGCGGCCTCGCACGTGACGCACGTGACATCACTGGACACAGGCGCCCTTGAGGAGCTAGCAGGAGGCAAGCTTCAGCCAATGTCTATATAGTAACATGTCGGGACACTTTTGAATAAAACCGTCCCTTCCCGCGCATGACGTATTCTGGGGTACACTGAGCTGAGAGCTCAGTCGCTCTGAAGTCACGGTCGTGTGTGGTGTTGCGGTCGTGTCCGCTCGCCATCGCGATACTTTTCCCCATCGACGCCATGCCCAACACTTGTGCAACTTTATATATATATATATATATATATATATATATATATATATATATATATATATATATATATATATATATATATATATAATATGCAAAATTACAGATTTACGATGACATTGATGTCACTAAAATAGCCTGTCTGGTGCAACATCAGATAGTCGGTGGCTGAGTGGGGAGGCGGTGGCTGAGTCGACAGAGTGACGGCACCGCGTTCAGGAGGACGCGAGTTCAATCCCCGCCCGGTGCCACCAAACTGTGATTTTTCAGCCGCCGCCGAGTGGCTTAAAACTACCCACATGCTGTCCAGAAGACCACCTATCAACCCGGACTCTAGATTCTAGGTTTAAAGATGAGCTCCGGGAGGGTAGCATGAGCCAATGCAAGATGGCGCCACTATAAACACTCGCCTGCGCCAGAACGGGCTGGGTCGACCATCAGGCCCCACCGGGAAGAAGCCTTGGGCCGACCATCAGGCCCCACCGTGAAGAAGCCTACCGGCGCAATAGGCCGCGACGTAAAAAAAAAAAAATCAGGGGCGATGCCAGACTTTGTAGACATCGGGGACTTAAACCCTGTCTGACAAAGGGGAGGGGTCCGGGTGTAT
>NC_066538.1:11419276-11424276 GCF_024679095.1 Eriocheir sinensis
GAGGCGAAAGAGTTTGACCAGGCAGGGTGTCAGCACGGAAGCACAGTTTTTAAGGACAATAGGAGGCACTCCATCAGGTCCATAAGCCTTCTGAGAGTTGAGGCCAGAGAGGGCATAGAAAACATCATTAGGAAGAATCTTAATAACAGGCATAAGGGAGTCGGAGGGGGGGATGAGTATGAGGAATATGCCCAGAATCGTCCAGAGTGGAGTTACAGAAAGTTTGAGCGAAGAGTTCGACCTTAGAGATAGAAGAGACGGCAGTGCTGCCGTCTGGGTTAAGAAGAGGCGGTAAAGAGGAAGAAGTGAAATTGGAGAAGATATTTTTCGCATAGTGCCAGAAGTCTCTGGAAGAATTAGAGAAAGCAAGGTGTTGACATTTGCTATGGATAAAGGAGTTTTTGGTAAGTCGAAGAATAGATTTGGCACGATTCCGGACGGAAATATAAAGGTCATGGTTAGCGGGAGTTCGAAGGCTCTGGTACCTTTTATGAGCTGCCTCTCTATCTTTGACAGCACGAGAACAAGCGTGATTAAACCAAGATTTTTTAGCATGGGGAGTAGAGAAAGTACGTGGAATGTATGCCTCCATTCCTGAGACAATCATCTCTGTGATGCGCAGGGCACAGACAGAGTGGTCTCTATCCTGGAAGCAGTAATCACTCCACGGGAAATTGGAAAAGTACATCCTCAGGTCGTCCCACCGAGCTGTAGCAAAATGCCAAAAGTATCGCCCCTTCGGTGGGTCCAGAGGGTGTACAGGAGCGATAGGACAGAATACAGAAATAAGGTTGTGATCGGAGGAGCCCAACGGAGAGAACAGTTTGACAGAGTAAGCAGAAGGGTTAGAGGTAAGGAAGAGGTCTAGTTTGTTGGGCCGGTCTCCAAGACGGTTGGGAATACGTGTAGGGTGCTGAACCAACTGCTCTAGGTCAGTTGTAGGCTTGTTCACCATGCTGGTCAGTGAAAGAGGATGAAAGCCAAAGCTGGTGGTGATCATTGAAATCTCCTAGGATGGAGATTTCAGCGGAATTCAATATATATATATATATATATATATATATATATATATATATATATATATATATATATATATATATATATATATATATATATATATATATATATATATATATATATTGAAAAATAAAATCGTAAGTACAACCTCACACGAGAAAACTATATCAAGCACCTGATTTTACTTTTCAATTAATTCTACATTAGAACAATAAATAATATGCAATATATGTAAAGAAAAAAAAATGTTTTCCCCTCCAAAAAAATATATCACAACTGCTATCATTTCCAATAATTTTCTTCCCTTCCCTTCTCCTTTCCCCTACTCCTCTTTCTAGTCTTCTTCTTCTCTTCCTCTTCCTTCACACTTCTGACACACCCTTGGCACAGCTCACACCGCTCAAGAAAAGAGCAAAAGAAAATATGAGCAGAAGAAAGAAGTGGAAAATCAGAAAAAACAAAGATTTTCCACCACCAAGTCCCCTTCTTCCAGCCCAGACCCGCTTCCGCTCCTCTTTCCGCTCCCTTCCTGCTTAGCTTCCTCCCCTTCCCTGCTTCTGATGATGATGGACGCGAGACCGACACGTTGTCCTGACGTCTTAAGTCTCGCCGCAGCCCCGTCAGATGGGTTTTCCTGCCTTCCTTGGGCTGTATTGTTGGCTGGCTTGTTGGCTGGTTTAGCCTAACCGATAGCTCGATGGCTACTTGGCTGCTTGGCTGACTGGCTCGCCGGTTTGATGACTGGTTTTTTGACTGCGTCGCTGGTTTGATGGTTTGCTTACTGATAATCTCGCTGGTTTAATGAATTGTTTGCCAAATAACTCGCTTGTTTTCTGACTGGTTGGCTGGCTGGCTCGCTGGTTTGATTACTGGCTGGATGGCTTACAGGTTTGATGAATACATAGCAAGCAACATATTCAGCTGACCTGCTGCATGACTGTTTTTCTTTTTATTTAACTGGTTGGTTTACTGACTGTTTATACGGATAGATGGATGGATGATTTGTTAACTATATATACCTATTAGGTGGCTTGTTGGCCGGATAGGTAGCTGAATGACAGGCTTACTGAGTGAATGTTTAAAAGAGATGGCTAAGTGATTTGCTGACATAAATTGGATGAATTGTTGGAGAATTACATATTCAACTTGCTGGATGGATTGCTGAAAGTCTTGATAGCTGAATGGGCTGCAGGATAGTTATTTAGAATCGATGGCTAGATGTTTTCTGGTTTACTGACTGGCTTCCAAACTGTTCACTTGTCTGTTCTGTTAATTATTTGACTGAATGGCTTATTAACTGCTTGGGTTCATAGTTCTAGGGCCGAATTATCTGCCAATTTGCAAGGCTAGGGGATTGGCTTCTTGCTGGTTGAGTCGCTGTTATCTGACTGACTGAGGAAGTGCATGTCTATCTAACTTTCTGGTTGAGTACCGATGGCTTCCTGTCTGGATATGCGTGCTTGTATATCTGCAAGGCTAACAAATTTCCTGGCCAGTATGGTATACTGGCTACTTTATAGTCTGTTTTGTTAGCTTAGCCACTCATTGACTGCTGAAAATAGTGGCTAACTATATGGCTTCCTGGTTGGTTAGCTGATTTAAAAAAAAAAAAGTAGCTTGCCGCTGGCTTGCTTGAATGCTTAAAATGACAAGAGTTTACTGATTTTCTGTTTCGCTGGTTGATTGTTAACATGAGCAAGGCGCCCACGCTGGTTGCTTGGCTGAATGGCTTGTTGGCTTGCTGACAAAATTACTGTATGGCTGGCTGGCTGGCTGGCTGGTTGGCTGGCTGGCTAGTTGACTGGCCGCCTTGCTAGGTGGCTGGATGGTTGGCTGGGAAGCTTCCCCTCGTCAGCCACTACTACTACCACCACAACTGCCATATCTTCCTTTGCCGCTTCACTCGGACGGACAAAAATTCGTCCATTTGTGCGGGAAATTTCATTCATATCTTTTCCGGATGAGCGAGTCGGAGCGGGGAGCTGCGAGAAGCGCCACAAAGAACTGGAGTGTGCGTCGGGAGGAGGAAGAAGAGTACGAGGGGGAGGAGGAGGAGGAGAAGGAGGGGGAGGAGGAGGAGGAGGAGGAGGAGGAGGAGGAGGAGGAGGAAAAGGGGAGTTGATGATGATGATGAGGGGGAAAGGAAAGCTATGGAAAGGAAAATAATATACAGGCTTTGTACCGTATGGAAGGCATAGTATAATAAGAAAAAGCAATAAAAATAAGACAATATGGTATGCAGTGTAAGGTAGGAAAAGAAGGAAATGGAGTTGAAAAAAAATATGAAAAAGATAAAAGGGTAAAGGGTAATGAACACACACACAAAAAAGGATTAGTTATAGGAGGAGAATAGTCATATAATGAATAAAAGTTGGTATATGGTCTTTCGGAATAATTGGTTACATAATATACATCCTCACCCCCTCAGCAACATCCAACACTACCTTATCTCTAATGCTATACTCATAAACAATTATCAAAGCAAACCTGGCTCAAGAATTGAAGGACATATGTCACTGTTGGTGCAGCAGCGTTACGTAGAAACAAACCTGTATCTGACAGTACTGGCCCTCACACACGTAAACATAAAAGTGCTGTCAGTTTAGGTACGGAAAACAAGCCACGATTTTCACAGGTGAGCGGGAACAGGTGAATGGAAACAGGTGAATGCTCTTGCCATTTCAATATGTGCGGCTCACTTGAACAGGATTTACGTACATTCGAGGGAGAAAGATTCTGTGTGTGGTAGCGTTCTATTCCGGCTGGCAATTTTTTTTTTTTTTATTATTTCCGCGTTTTTTTTTATTTTCACTTATGCTTTTAGCCCACCTTTCTGCTCCAGCGTGTGCTGCCTGGAGTGGAAAGGCGTGGTATGGCAGGCTGAAGCAGCCGACTTTATATTGATATTTGTATTCAATTTAGCGGCAGAGTTGAGTTCTTGTTTATTTATCAAGACGACGCAAAGGCCAAACGAGTGAATTCTATACTTGCTTTCCTTTTATATTTATTGGTGAAAAGATTCTCAACCGCATAAACAAAACAAAACAAAATGGAGATGTTGCCTGAAGCCACAAAAATTCCAGTTTCAACAATAAAACAATATATTTCAGAAAACGATATAACCACACAATACAAAAGGGAAAAAATGATAGTACACGTTCTACGCAAGGAAAGGGTACGCCACTCAGGGAGACATAAAAAAATGTGTACAAATTTGTACGTGTGTGTGTGTGTGTGTGTGTGTGTGTGTGTGTGTGTGTGTGTGTGTGTGTGTGTGTGTGTGTGTGTGTGTTTAATTTTTTTTCATGTGCACATCAGTTCATCACTCAATACTGCGTCTCCGTGGAGCAGTGGTTAGCGTGCCTTGCTACGAATTCGCTGACCCGGGTAGGAATCTCGATAGTTGGAGTGCAGCTCATCTATTTCAGGTTGGTCGATAAAAGGGAACCTGGGGAGACCTGGGGATGATAAACTATGGCGATCCCGGGTTTCACACTGGCCCGTGTCCCGGGGTTATGAGAATTTCCCATTATAGTCTCAAAGGGCCAATTCGACGGAAATGAGCACCACAAAACCGCACAGCTATAGCGCATACCACCAATTTTCCCTTACCTTTAATACTGTGCTTTTCTCGGTGTCTTCCTTCACTTCAATTCCTCCCTTCCTTTCATTGTTGTCACTTTCCCATTTCTTCCGTAACTCCCGTCTTTACTTCACCCTTCTCTTCCTTATACGCCAACTCATCTTATAATCATTCCCTCACCTCCTTTCTTTAGTTTTCTTCTTTTGCATCCCTCCCTCACTCACTTACTTTCCTTATCATAACCTCTTCCAAACTCCTGATCCCTACGCTTCAGACTCCCTCCTTTTACTCCTCCTTCTACCATCACCAATGCATACATTTCCTTGTGGTGATGAAAAGAGATTGTGATGATAGTCCTTCCTTTTTCTTAGTTCTTACTTTTTTCATACTCAGACCTTCG
>NC_066538.1:11426776-11441776 GCF_024679095.1 Eriocheir sinensis
ATAAATAATGGTCTTGACACTCCCCTGTGGCGCCACACACACACACACACACACACACACACACACACACACACACACACAGACACACACACACACACACACACACACACACACACACACACACACACACACACACACACACACACAGACACACACACACACACACACACACACACACACACACACACACACACACACACACACACACACACACACACACACACACACACACACACACACACACACACACACACACACACACACTGGATTTCCTTTGTGTATTCTAAATGATGCTGTAAAAAAAATATAATAATAATATGGTGTTATACAAGATCAGTGAGGTAACATTATGCAAAAAAAAAAAAACTTGACATGTATGCTATAAAAGATACCCCCCAAAAATATATCACCTAAAAAATATGTATCGAAATAGCTATTGTGATAATGAAAATATAACCATGTATAAAATAACAAAAAAATCGAAAAATGCAAAACAATCAACAAAAAAAATTAAACACTCACATTTTCCTAAAAAAAAGAGAAAAAATACACGCGTAGTTTTCTTTTTTACCTTTCTTTGAGCCTTCAGTGGACGTAAGAGCCTCGACGCTTTATGATTACCGAGAAAATAACAAGAAAGTGGGAGGGGGGAGAAAGAGAGATCATTACCTACCGGGAGACACACCTGAAGCGGCTCTCATTACTGCTATCTTGATACACTTGCCAAACAATTACCCCCCTTCCTGGAGAGAGAGAGAGAGAGAGAGAGAGAGAGAGAGAGAGAGAGAGAGAGAGAGAGAGAGAGAGAGAGAGAGAGAGAGAGAGAGAGAGAGAGAGAGAGAGAGAGAGAGAGAGAGAGAGAGAGAGAGAGAGAGAGAGAGAGAGAGAGAGAGAGAGAGAGCAAGTAAACATATATAAAAACTAGACATTGGACACTCTAACGAGTGCAAACCGCCAGCTGCCAACACCCTCATGTCGGAATGCTCAAAATGTGAAAATATGCAATTAAGTCTTGGGTGAGGTCCTGCCCTGCTTCACCTATCATAACTCGTGCCAGTGGAAGGATTATTTTTGACCTCGGTGACCTTTACTTTTGACCTTTGACCTTGAAAATCGAACTTGGCCTGTGTGGGGCCATTAGTAGTCCACTTATGAAGTTTCAACATCTTAGCTGTAATGGTTCAAAAGTTATCGCGTTACAAACAAAAACCAAAAAAATGTACTGCTGAAAACAATACCTTCCGCAAAATTCTTTTGCCGGCGGTAATAACTGTTCCATGTATGAAAAAAAGATAAATGCGGTGGAAAGACACATAGGAGACCTCACCCACATCCACGTGCTCCCATATAACCCTGACGTTATCTCCAGAGAAGAACCATTTCTAAATGCAGTAATTCCTGAAAACTACGGCCAAGGGTACACCAGATGGTACCGGCGAGACAGGACTCGCGGAACTTTAGGTGCTGTTGCCGTTTTCTTCCGCAGGATGCTCCAGTCCGTCATCATGCCAGCCAGATCACTTGGAGCTGATATTCTTCAAGCTGTGGACGCGTGGAAACGATACCATCGTACTGTGTGTGTGCAACCGACCTCAGTGGCAAGGGAGGGATACGCTTCTCTTCCTACACGCCAACCTAGACGCACTCATGCAACAACGATCTTGCAAACGAGTAATGATTCTTGGCGACATGAACCAACATATTGTCACCAGGACGTTCGATGAGCTGCTATCTGACTACGGGCTCACAAACCACGTAGAGTTTCCCACACGCACATCATGATCCTCCCTTGACCCCGTCCTAACCAATCTTCCTGCGAGTGTCGTCACCTACCGCCCAACGGGCTCAGTCGGCTCATCGAACCACTTCGCCGTCCTCACGACTGTCAAGTTAGCAGTCGATCGGGACGTGGGGGTCAGCCGCACCAACTGGCTCTGGCGACGGGTAGACTGGGGCGGGCTCAAGGCAGAGCTAGCCACCATCGACTAGACAGGCCTGCTCAAGGGAAGCATCGACGAGCAAGTCAAAATGTTCAACGACCTCCTGGTGTCCTGCCAGAGGAAATTTGTTTGTTGCCAGTCCTCCAATCCAAGCCAAGATATCAGCCTTGCCCGAGATCAGCCTTGGTTTGGCTTTCATTACAGAAATGCAGCTGAAGAGAGGAGTAGGGCTTGGCAACGGTACAAATCGCACGCCTCACAACACACACAGCAGGCACACAAGGTAGCTTGTAAAAGAATGAAGCGGGTGCAGAAGTAGGCGATCTGTCGATGGAAGAGCACCCTAAAAGACAAACTGTCCGGCCAGAATGTGGACAGTAAGGAGTGGTGGATCAGCGTTAAGCAGCAGCAAGACTTTGTCTTCGACGAAACAATCCCGACTCTCACCGCATCGGACGAGACTCGCGATGCAGAACAGACACAAGGCTCAGCTGTTGGCTGTCCACTTCTACAGCAAAATACAGGTGCCTGGGCTACATCGCACTCCACCAAGGATCCCAGCCAGGACGAGGGCAACCTCCGAATACAGCAGGCAGAGGTGGAGAAGAAGGTCCTCCGGGTGGATACTAAGAAGGTCCTCGGCCCTGACAACATCAGCCCCCATTTGTTGAGGAAGTGTGCAGCAGAGCTATCGGCACCACTTACTCTACTGTTTAGATGGTGCCTCTTCTCAAGAACGTGGCCCTCACAGTGGAAGGAGGCAAGGGTCGTCCCCATCTACAAGAAGAACGGCAGGGCTGATCACTTCAACTATCAGCCAATCTCCCTTCTGTCTGTGATGGGCAAAATCTTCGAGTCTATCATTGCCTCGAAGATTACTTCCCTCCTGGAAACCCACCACCTTCTAAGCCCAAATCAGTTTGGGTTTAGGGAAGGGGGATCTGCTGCTGACCTACTCCTCCTGTAGTCGGCTGCGTGGAAAACGGCGCTGGATGGTGGTAGTGACGTGTACGTCGTCGCCCTGGACATCGCCGGAACCTTTGACAGGGTGTGGCACTGAGGCATCGTGACAAGCTCAGGATCCTAGGGGTGTGTGGCGGCTTGCTGCAGCTGCTGCAGAGCTACCTCTATGAGAGAACCTCCAACATAGTAGTGAGTGGTCATAATTCCAACCCATACTCTGTCGGGGCTGGTGTGCCTCAGACATCCTGCAGCTCATCCCTGAGGCACACGCCTATGCAGACGACTGCACCGTCACCTTGGTCTGCAACAGGACCGACAACCAAGCAACCATTAGCCGAATCAACTGGGCGCTGGACACCATCGTCTCCTGTGGAAGGCGCTGGCAGGTCACACTCGCCCCGGATGAAACGCAGGTCCTCCTCATATTCAGGAGACGAGTCAGCCAACACCCCTCACCCACAGCCTGCCATCTTCCTTGATGGCATAAGGTTGACTCCTCAAATACTCCATCAACATCCTGTTTTTTTTTTTTTATGTTGTTTTTTTTTACTGCTAAGGAGAGTTCAAGGGCGTAAAGAAAAAATATAGTAAATAAAATATATAATAGGGACGTGGCGGACCTTTGCGTTATGTACATGGCCCAAACAATGCACAGCTCACATCTCTCCGCACTGCGTCTCCCTGGACCGGCGCCTTCAATGCATGTTACGCGCGCAACACTCAATACAGAGCACCATTACACGATGACTGCACCGTTCAGCCGAACTGAGCATTGCCTACGTTCATTACTGCCACGGTACAATCAACTATGGAACCAGCTGTTCCAGAACACACCGCTCCACCTCACTCCACATTTTCAAGTATAAGAGGAATGAGTGGCTCTCCTGTCAGCAGTAACAAGGCGTACATTGTTGTGTGAAATATTGTATGTGAAGTATTGTATTCTTTGTAAGAAATATATACACTGTAATATATAACCCTAGTTGTTGTGACTAGGGCTTTGGCAATTTAAAGTGTCGAGCTGTTTAGCTAAGACAGAGAGAGAGAGAGAGAGAGAGAGAGAGAGAGAGAGAGAGAGAGAGAGAGAGAGAGAGAGAGAGAGAGAGAGAGAGAGAGAGAGAGAGAGAGAGAGAGATTAAACATAAATAAAAATAACCGATCCATGTATGAAAAAGAAAATGAGAAATGCACTGGAAAAAATAATAGATCACACACAATAAATGACAGCGAATGCAATAAGAGAATAAACTAGATAAACCAATTAAAACAATACTAAGAATATTTTTAACATACGAAATAAATTAATGAGTTCCACCACCTGTGAACATCATGAGAGATATAATTCTATGGCCTATAAATAGGCGGTCCCCCTGTGTAAATGTTCACCTGAGCAAGGGGAAGTGGAGGCCCATGGGGAGAGGAAGCAATTAGGTGGATTAGATTGCTAGGAGTAGGTGGGAGAGGTGAGGGAGTGGGATGAGCGAAAGGGGGAGGGAGAGAAAAGCAAAGAGAATTAATCGAAGGGCAAGCTTCTCCTCCTTACTTCTTGTTTCTCTTCTCTCAGGTGGGGTTAGCTTTATTGTTTGTGGGATCTGTTGAGGTGAATATGCTTGTGTTAAGTAATTCTGTGTGTGTGTGTGTGTGTGTGTGTGTGTGTGTGTGTGTGTGTGTGTGTGTGTGTGTGTGTGTGTGTTATTGTAATGATAGTGCGTGTGTTTCGGTGTTTACTGCTTTTGTTGTTGTTTTCTTGATTTTATGAGGATGAATATGCATGCAGCCATATTCCGTTTTTTGTACATCTATTTCATCATCCTCACATTCCTTTCCCCATATCCTCATCTTCCTTCTTCTGCCACTCTCCTTCTCCTCCAAATTTCCCACTTTTCTCCTTCAATTCGTCACAGCGGTTCAGTTTTCGCTACAATTATCCATTGGGGATTAGTATTAGTCTAGGGTCTTTCAGCTTCAGTTGCGTAGAATGAGGATTAGATGGTAGAGTGATAAGGGGTGGAGAGGAGGTAGGAATAGGGTTAACTCCCATTATGATACGTAGTTCCATTAACAGACACGACTTAATGCAGAAAAACGGGAAGAGATACATATGTGGGTGGGGGGTATGGGGGTGAGTGTTTGTGTTTGAGCATGCGCGCTGATATATGTGTGTGTGTGTGTGTGTGTGTGTGTGTGTGTGTGTGTGTGTGTGTGTGTGTGTGTGTGTCCAGAAATGGAAAAACAATTTTATACCAAAGTGTATGGTGTTAGATTGGACGGCTGGAGTTAGGCGACCAAGTGTAAGTGAGGAAGCGGTGGATGGGATGGAGAGGGCGGGCTTATTGGGCGGGTAAAAGAAATGTTGGCATGGGCATTATACGGGGGGGAGGAAGGAAAGTGAGTCGATTAGGCAGATTAATGATGTGATGCAATATTGAGAAGGTGAAGCGATGAATTAGGCAGTGTGATTGTTGAAAAAAAAATGTCTAGTTCGGTAGAGGAGCAGTAAAGAGGAGGAAGAGGAGGAGGAGGAAGAGGAGGAGGAGGAGGAGGAGGAGGAGGAGAAGGAGGACGAAGGAAGAGGAGGAAAATGCAATAGTTAATTAATTATTGACGTAGTAATTACTGTTTCCTATATGGGGTAGGATACCCGTTTTCTTATTATTTATCAATCAATTTATTGTTCTATGAGTTCCGTAGTTTAGATTATGTTAGTTTTTAATCCCTTTATTCACGATTACTCTATTTAAGTCACATTATTCCAAACATTGAGTTTCAACAACAACACAAAAATATACATCAAAACTCATGTTTCATTCTTCTTTAGTTAATCCTCCTCATACTTGCCTTTCACCATAAAAAAATCTGTTGATCAAAGTATCTTTACACCTTCCTTACTTTATTATTTCTTTCCTTCCACTCCAATCATTTTCTCTCTCTCTCTCTCTCTCTCTCTCTCTCTCTCTCTCTCTCTCTCTCTCTCTCTCTCTCTCTCTCTCTCTCTCTCTCTCTCTCTCTCTCTCTCTCTCTCTCTCTCTCTCTCTCTCTCTCTCTCTCTCTCTCTCTACGGCTGCTTTCATCTTCTGAATGTGTCTCAAAGTATCACTAGAAATTCTCTTACGCTCTCTTACGTTTCTTCCATTTCTTTCTTTCTTTTCTTCCTACGTTCTTTTGACTATACATAAAATCTTGCATCTCAGAATAATCCCATTCCTCCTCCACCTCCTTCTCATCTTTTTTTTCGTTTTCTTCTTCCTCCTCTCCGAGTTGAAAGATTGAACTGACCACGCTTATTCCTGGCTTTGTCATTTCATCACTCTGACGAGAGAGAGAGAGAGAGAGAGAGAGAGAGAGAGAGAGAGAGAGAGAGAGAGAGAGAGAGAGAGAGAGAGAGAGAGAGAGAGAGAGAGAGAGAGAGAGAGAGAGAGAGAGAGAGAGAGAGAGAGAGAGAGAGAGAGAGAGAGAGAGAGAGAGAGAGAGAGAGAGTAATATATATATCGTCATGTGTATATGAATGTATAACTGTATTTGTTGCGACACCCGGTCGGTGTCGCACAACAGGATGTTTAACAACACGTCGTGCTTTTGGCCGTGGGAACACATGCTGAGCTAACGCAAGAATCAACAAATGATGACTTTCATCAGCAGTCATCAACCGGAAGCCACATCCTGCCAGAAGAACTAACAAGCAAATAAAACGAGCGAACAACGCGAAGACAGAGAGAAGACAACGAGTAGCGGGCGGTGATCAGCCGCTCCGCGCTGGGTGTGGCTGGCTCTCGTTTGATGCGACTCGCTCACGTAAACTGTAAACTTTTGTGTAAAACTGTTAATATAGTTAAAATACATTTACACCTTTTAATGACCCTGTGTGAACTAAAGTGAAGTTATAACGGCTACCGCTCGGCCACACCTCACTTAAGTAAAGGCTATTGTGTTATCTCACCTACTACAATATAATATATATATATATATATATATATATATATATATATATATATATATATATATATATATATATATATATATATATATATATATATATATATATATATATATATATATATATATATATATATATATATATATATATTTCAGAAGATGAAAGCAGCCGTAGAGAGAGAGAGAGAGAAAGAGAGAGAGAGAGAGAGAGAGAGAGAGAGAGAGAGAGAGAGAGAGAGAGAGAGAGAGAGAGAGAGAGAGAGAGAGAGAGAGAGAGAGAGAGAGAGAGAGAGAGAGAGAGAGAGAGAGAGAGAGAGAGAGAGAGAGAGAGAGAGAGAGAGAGAGAGAGAGAGAGAGAGAGAGAGAGAGAGAGAGAGAGAGAATCATTGGCAATTCCCTATGTTGTATCGTTAGGCGGGCTCTGACTTGTGTGATAATCTTTAAAGCAACTGTAACAAGACCACGCTTAGCTAGTACACTTTGGACGACTGTACCATGGGTAGGTACAGGAATTTGTAAAGTTGGGGTGAGTCGCGGGGTCGCGACTTTTAGTCGATCGAGCGATGTAATATATTATCTGTGTAGTGTGAGTGTGTAGTAGTGCCCTGTGGTGCGGGTGTGTGTGGTGTGACAGGTGTGTGCAACAAGGCCAGCGGGGTGGCGAGTCCTAATTCCCTGACCCAGCCCTTGTTGCCATACCTCATTCAGTGCTATACACTCTGAGGATTTAAATAACCTGGGACGTCCTCTTCACGCCCCTCCACAGCTGCACTACGTTCCACAAGAGATTAACTGCGGCCACCCTCCTACCCAGCCCCACCCTGACCTGACCACTTTCACATCTTACCATCTAGCACGCACATAGCAGGCTCTATCCCTTCACAAAACAAAATTGCCTGGGCCGGCCAAGCAGGCTTCCCTGGCGCCAGATACTGCTGCATCTGCAAGTACTCTACACGAGACAACCCTGTAACGCCCTGCCCCAACTTTGTGCGCCGTGAATGCTTCTCAGACGCCGAATTCTGCTGCTCCCAGACAGCTGAGTTAAGGCGTGCCCGCGGCTTCTCCCGGCCGGTGACTCTCGAGTTGACCTCAACCACCACCTCAAAGCCCGAGGAAACCAACAGCTAGAACGTGCCGGACGAACAAGACGTGCAGGTGAAAGAGGAAGAAGACATCGTCCAGCATCTCGTCGCTTCCTCCAGCAAGGAGGAGCTCGCAAGGCGTCTAGTTCAGATCCATAAAGACACTAAGAGGCAGAAACGAATCATAACACGATACATGGAAGATAAAAAGCTTGTCCTGACTCAAAAGATTGCGATAGCATAAAAATCTGAGTCTCTTTGAACAGATTGAAACCTCTGAGAGAAGCAGAGTCACCCACAAATTGCCAACATCGCCACGAGTGCACTACCCAGTAGGATTGACACAGACTGGGGGGAAGTGTGCTCCGAATCCCTCTCCTGGCGAAGCTGGTGGACACGCAAACTCGCCAAACTCGTGGACTGCTTGCCTCCCTTATCTAGTGTCGAAGGGACCAGCGGCCCAGACAGCAGCGAGAACAGCACCACAACCTCCGACGACACCACCGCCACTATCTGCACCACAATCGGGGGCGCAGCTCAGGCCAACGACCGCAAGGCCACAGGCGCCAGCAGCAGCAACGACAACAACTGCGGCGCCACTCACTCCCGCACTAGTGACACTGACGGCGCAACAGAAAGAAGAAGCAATCAAAACGACGGCCGGGGAGTAAACTCAAACCGACAGCCGCAGAGGTGGCGAGGAGCTGACAGGAGACAGCAGCAGGAGGCGGCGCGAAATCCATCGAACGCTCCTCACCGCAGTTCTTCTCGGCCAACGCCTCCCCAACCTCGCCGTCGCCCGGGCAGAAAAGGCGACCTCAACTGACCCGCCCAGGAACACCCCCCGCTCCTCGACGCCGCGGGAGAAACAAGGTGTGACTACTGCTCCCGCCGAGGCCACACAGCAGAGGAGTGCCACGCGAGGGCTGCAGACGCGAGACAAGAACACCTCCTCAGACGTGTGATTGCTGAGGTCAGACAGCCTGTCTCCAGTTACTTGCCTCCTCCACCGGGACCCTCGCACATCGCACCACAGCTTCCTTCTTGGGGCCAGACACCTGGCTGGCAGGTCGACCCCTCTCTCCTACCTAAGTAGCTCCAGCACCCATCACCAACTTAGGTAGGATGGCAGACACGTCGAGGACTCGTCACCAGCTGGAGCATCTCTCCGCCAACGTGCGAGGCCTCCACACCAACATCGGTGACCTGACCCACAGCTTTGTCCTGAGGCACCGCGTGGACATAGCTGTGGTGACTGAAACGTGGCTCAACAGTGAGGTGGAGTCATCCTTCGGCAGGATTCCAGGCTACACCCACTGGATCAGGAGGGACCGCCAGGGAAGACAAGCCGGCAGTGTGGCAGTGTGCCTCAGGGAAAGAGTGCAGGCCCAAAGATTTGAGGTAGAGACACTACCCACGACAGAGGCGCCTTGCTGCAGAGACAAACTATTCTGCCTGGCTCCGCTACATGAGGAGCCCAACCAGCCACAACAAAGCCCTGCATTAAGCGGCATGCAAACATATGGTGACCACCAGTATATGGGCGAAACGGAAGTGGGAAAGCGACCTCCGTGCCAAGCTGTGTGGGCCTGGGGTTGGCAGCAAGACCTGATGGACCCTTGCTAAGGAGAGACATGGCAGCAGCCGCCAAGAAACCATCCCTCCCCTCACCAAGCAGGACGACACCACAGACGCCAGCAGCAAGGAGAAGGCAGAGCTCCTGGCTGACCTATTCTCTGCGAAGATGTCCGTCGCCGACCCCACCAGACCTCCACCACAACTGGCACAGGAATGCGGCCAAACCCTGACAGTGGTTGAGGTACAACGGGGCCACTGGGCCTGACAATGTCAGCCCACATAGGCTGCGTTACTGCTCCTGTGAGCTGGCAGGACCCCTCTCGGAGCTGTTCGGAGCCTGTGTCCGGGAGAACACCTGGCCCTCTATATGGAAGGAGGCTCGCGTGGTGCCGGTCCAAAAAAAGCGGTCCAGATCTGACCCTGCCAACTACAGGCCCATCTCCTTCCTGTCTGTAGTTGGAAAAATCTTCGAAACAATAGTGGTAGAGGTCATCACTCGCCACCTCGGGAACAACGCCCTCATCACTGACCAGCAGTTTGGGTTCAAATCTGGCCGCTCCACCTCAGACCTCCTGCTGCTCCTCTCCAGGGATTGGCAGTACTCCCTGGACACCGACCTGGATACCCTTGTCGTCGCTGTCGACATCGCGGGTGCTTTTGACCGGGTGTGGCACGCGGGCTTGCTGGAGAAGCTTCGTGCCAATGGCATCCAAGGGCACCTGCTGATGCTGATGAGCGACTACCTTCAAAGAAGAAGCTCAACGTCATCGTCGGCGGGCAGCAATCCAGGGATCTCCCTGTGGATGCCTCAGTCCCTCAGGGATCTGTGCTGGGTCCTGTCCTCTGGAATCTGTACATCGACGACCTTCTCAGGAGTCTGCCAGCAGTCTCCGCATACGCTCTCCCTCTCCTACCCACGCCAAGAAAGCAAGCAAGCGGTTGCTGACGTCAATCAACAACTACGCTTGATACGGGAGTGGGGGGAGCGCTGGCAGGTGAACTTTGCTCCTGAGAAGACCCAGGCGACGGTGATTTCTCGGTCCCCGGCGGCCACACAAGCTGTCGAAGGATGGGTGATGTATCGCTCCGTCACCCTCCCGCTCCAGGATTACGTCAGGATCATCAGAGTGGACTTGGACCGAAAGCTGCGCCTCGACCGTCACCTGAAACACATCGCCCACCAAGCCTCCCTTTCTGCCCTACGTAGAGTGGAGAATTTCCTTGACAAGCAAGGAATTATGCTCCTCTACAAGGCCGAGGTAAGGTCCTACCTGGAGTACGGGGCTCTGACTTGGATGTCCAGCGCGGCCACACACCTGCAGAGACTGGACTAGGTGAAACGTGTGCAGCGACTGTTAGAGGAGAACAACTCCCAGCCGCCCCCTCAGTATGTGACACCCCAGGACACTCTGGAGCACCGTCGGGACGTCGCTGCTCTGGTGGTGTTCCAAAAGGCCCAGGTACAAGGAGTACCGCACCTGGCGAGGCTGAGGCTCCCCCCGCGAGAGGCTGTGAGAGATACGAGAACGGTACTCTCCAGCCACGAGCAGGTCGGGGTGCCGAGGTCACGCGCCAGACAGCACCAGAGGACCTTCACCTCCAGAGTGTCCCGCCTGTGGAATACGTTCACTGCAGCAGAGTCAACAGTGAGGGAAATGTCCACCCAGCAGTTGAAAGTGGCGGCTCACAGGTGGCGAGGAACACGACCCACACCACTAGTGATGGTAAACATATGGTGAACGTGTGTAACAATAGGCTTTTGAAATAATGAACGAGAAAAAGTGTCATTATAATCCTCGAAAAGTGCACAATCAGACATATGTTTCTCGTTCACGTTCGATCACCCGACTGTCTGCTAAAACATATAGTTTGATGTGTACTACAAATGTAAGTTTAAAAAGAGAGAGAGAGAGAGAGAGAGAGAGAGAGAGAGAGAGAGAGAGAGAGAGAGAGAGAGAGAGAGAGAGAGAGAGAGAGAGAGAGAGAGAGAGAGAGAGAGAGAGAGAGAGAGAGAGAGAGAGAGAGATTCCTATCAAGATAATTCAAACAATCATTAATTTTCGTCAGCGGTAAAATTTCATCGCATTAGCATGGGAAGGGAGAAAAGAAGAGAAAAAGGATAGCAGAGGGAGAAAGGGAGGGGACGAAAGAGGGTAGAATGAAAGGGAAGAAAGAGGATACTACATAGTGAATATGAGAAAGGGGTGTATGGGGGAAAGGAGGCAAAGTAAATGAGATGACCGAATGGGTGATTATGCATCATGAGAGCTGCTGATAGAGAACATTTAGAAGGAAGTAGTTGGATAAGGATGAGCCTGTATTGACAAGCAGAATGATGTTAGACGGGTGAAGGAGGGAGGAAGAGAGACAAAGTGAACTGTTGTGTGTCAAAAGGAGAGATAGCTTATTAATGAAAGAGAGATATAGAGAGACACAAACACTCAGACAGAGACAGAGACACACAGATAGATAGACATACGAACACACGTAGACATACAGATAGACAGTATACGTAGACCGAGACAGACAGACAGAACTCTCCAGAGAGGTATAGGCTTTAAGAGACTCACAAAATAACATTAAACTCAATTTTCATTGAGAAACAAAAATACAAACTATATCATTTTGAAAGTATATAGGCTAAATATTTTTCTAGTTTTTCTTATTTCCTCGAAGCTTCTTTTTTTGGCCGAGGATACAAGATTACGATGGACGCAGGTAGGAAGTTTCCAGCCAGGTAAGTCGACAGGAAACAGATAGATTACGTTACTTTCCCTTCCTCCGGCTGCTTTTTTCTCCTCTTTTTCATCCTCTTTCTGTAACGTGCAAGTCAGAAAAAAAGGTGAATGGCTAAAGATGGTATGAATATTATGTTTTTTTCAGGCACAGAGGTATGCTGGTAGAATAGGAGATAGATAAGAGCGTGCTCTCTCTCTCTTTTTTTAATCAAGGGTATAGTACGAAGAGGAAGTGGGTGAGGTACAGGTGGGGAATAGGAAAGACAGTAGGAGTGTACAGTTGTATGGTGTAGGTTCGTTAGTTGTTCTGGTGTAGTTATTGTTTATCTCTCTCTCTCTCTCTCTCTCTCTCTCTCTCTCTCTCTCTCTCTCTCTCTCTCTCTCTCTCTCTCTCTCTCTCTCTCTCTGTCACACACACACACACACACACACACAGACAGACAGACAGACAGACAGACAGACAGACAGACAGACAGACAGACAGACAGACAGACAGACAGACAGACAGACACACACACACACACACACACACACACACACACACACACACACACAGTGTAATGCGTTTTAATATCCATCCGAGAGATTTAATCAAAATATACAGAAACCTCACAAAATGTATGATTAAAGTGGAAGTGAATAATGGCCGAAACGAAAGCTATATTACAACTCTACTATTCCTTTCCTAATTCAGGAAATATCGTTTTATTGCCATTATTACTTTTCACTCATTATTCCTTTGCACATCTACACATATTTCCCTTCTACAGTCTCCTTTTCTACCTTCTACTTTTTTTTAACTCAATTCAACTTCGCCCATTCTCTTTCTTCATTCTTAACGTCTTCTCTTTCTCTTTTTCTTTTTTTTCATATACCTTCCTTGTCCCCCGTCAACTTTTATCTCTTCTAGCTTAGCTACCTACCTTCCCAAACACCTTTCCGACTCCTTTTCCCCTTTGTCCAACAAGTTACCCCCATTTTTTTCTGGATTTCTTTCCATTAGATCATCAATATTTTTCTCAATCTTTAAACTCTTACCTCTATAACTTTCATATCTTCCCATTTTTCCAACCTTTTTTCCAACTCCTTTTTCCTCCTTCACTCCTTCTGTATTCCGTTTTCTCTGCCACTCCTTCCCTCCCGCCCACTGCAATCCATCCCAGAGACGGGCATTCAAAAGGACAGAAAGCTCGTACATTTGATGACCTAATTATAGCCTGCCCCGCCCACTCGGCCCTCTCGGCGAAGTGGGCGGGGCACGGTAGCTGGTGAAAGATGCTGGGCGGGGGATGAGCGGGAGTGGGCGGGGAGGGGCGGGAAGAAGGTAAAGGCAAGGAGTGGAAAGAAGGCGGGAACTGGGCGGGGAAGAGAAAGAAGTGTTCGGAAGAGGGAAGGATGAGGGCTAAGGATAGGGGCGTTGAATAGGGCGAAAGAGTTGGAGGGAGAGCGGAAGATGAGGAAGGATAATGAAAAGTGAATGTGATAGAAGAGGAGGGAAAGGACAAAAAGGAGGAAGAGCATATGTAGTAAGCGGAGAATTAGGTTATAAGATATCTGTGAGCAGTGTATGCCTCGGTGTGTGTGAGTGTGTGTGTGTGTGTGTGTGTGTGTGTGTGTGTGTGTGTGTGTGAGAGAGAGAGAGAGAGAGAGAGAGAGAGAGAGAGAGAGAGAGAGAGAGAGAGAGAGAGAGAGAGAGAGAGACTTTTAAAATCAAAACTAGGTGAAAATAAAAAAAAATAAAAAAAAAGATGAGTTATAGACACAGACAGGAGGGGAGAAATTTTATAAATGAACTGACTGAATGAGTTTAAAGTGTGTAATGCATGTAGTGATTTTAGAGTTGACGGGAGAGAAGGGAGGGATGAGAAAGGGATGCAAAAGGGGAAGAGTGAGAGGTCAAAGAGGGGCTGAAAATGTGATGAAAGGAAGGGAAGGGGAGCGTAAGGGAAAGCAAATGGTATCTGAAAAATTGAGACCGGCAGAGGGTGGGTAACTCAGCTAAAAAAATAGACTATTAATTTTAACATGCTTGTAATGCATCAATAACTAAAACTGTGCAGAAGAGGAAGAGGAGGAGGAAGAGGATGGTGATGATGATGACGATGATCTTGATGATGATGATTGTGGTGAGGATGATGAGAAGGAGGAGGTGGTGGTTAAGGAGGAAAAAGAGGAGGAGGAGCAGGAGCAGGTGTAGAAAATGGGGAAATGTGTCATAGCCGGCAATAAAAAACCTTGTAGCTTATGGCGAGGGTTCATGCTTTAGGGATTTATTCTGGTCATCAGACGCTTATGTGACTAGACAAACAGATTACAGTACAACTTTACTTATGGCAACGTTCAATTCACTCCTGCCGCTGCAAAGTAACGGTCAATATAGTGATACGGCGTCGATTACGATACAAAATAATACATAAGGAGAATAGATACCAGGATCATGGTGAGAGTAGCGATAGGGGGCAAGGTGAGTAGGATAAAACAGATGGCAGGCGATGACAGCATAGATGATAATGATGATGACGATGATGATGATTATGATGATGATAATGATGAGGAGGAGGAGGAGTAGAAGGTGGAAGAGGAGGCGGAGGAGGAGGAGAAGGAGGAGGAGGAGGAGGAGAAGAAAGAAAGCGAAAATGAGAAAATGTGCAAAGAAAAAAAGAACATGGTAAAAGACAGAAACAAAGAAAGTAATAATGTACGCAGCAGTCATGTGTGTGTGTGTGTGTGTGTGTGTGTGTGTGAGAGAGAGAGAGAGAGAGA